>NW_024751130.1:0-35000 GCF_018991925.1 Homarus americanus
ATCTGTACCTGCCCTGGTAATTTGCACTCAGTGGTCTGCACTCCAGACCAGACACCCAGCACTGCACCTGTACCTGACGCCCTGTGTCCACCCACCTGTACTCTGTGTACCCAGCAATCTGCACCTTAGAATCAGTATCCACCTGAACTGAATGCTCCAGGCTCCAGTAATTTCCAGTAACTGTGCTAAATAGCTTGGACATCACAAGAATGGTGTCACAAAACAACAGTCAATAAAAACATACTGGCTGAAACAAAAATACCCAACAGACTTCTCCAAACACACATCCCAACACACCTCCAACACACAATCTCTCCTAACAACCCCAACAGATCCTGCAACAACTTCCAACACGTTACATCCAACACACCCTCCGACAATCTCCCAACAGTCAACTCAACACACCTTCCAAAACAGTTATCTTCCAAATGACACACCTCCAAATAACTCACTGTCCTCCACTAGCATTCCTCTAAACACATTCACCCAACACCCAACACACCCCCACACACATCCACAACATCCACCACCCTCCACACACACCCTCCATTTTCACACTTCATCAGGCTCCACCACACCTTCCAAATGACCCTCTTCTGTATCGCGCCCTACAAACACACCCTCCAAACACACCCCTCTCCAAACATACACCCACAACACCTCCAACACACCCTCCTGCAACACACCCCTCCAACACACCCTCTCCAACATAATACATCATGCAGCAACATTAATTCCTCCAAACAGTCCTCCAAATACACCTCCAACATACCTCCAACATACCTCTTTCACCAGCCCATAACACACCCTCCAACACACCTCCAGTCACAGTTCTTTCTAACGTGCTCACAACACACCCTCCAACGCACCTCCAACACACACCTCCACCACACCTTCAATGCACTCTACAAACACACCTCCACACTTCCCAACACACCTCCAACAGCCTCTGGCTAACATCATGATCTTGGCAACACACCTCTGATCGTGCCTGGCTGTCATTCTACAACACAGCCTCCAACACACCCTCCCACACACCCTATATGTGTACCTAACTCCCGCCTCCTTGTTCAGAGTGACAGAGGGGCAAGTGGCACCCTGCTGTTAGGTATGGTTAAAATTGAATGACGAAATAAAGCACATAATGTTGTGTGTGTGTGTGTGTGTGTGTGTGTGTGTGTGTGTGTGTGTGTGTGTGTGTGTGTGTGTGTGTGTGTGTGTGTGTGTGTGTGTGCTTCACACGTACAGAAATATCTATCGTTTAGTGCCCAGTTCTCTCTCTCTCTCTCAAAACGGAATTGCAGGGTAAAGGCTGTTCAGGAGCAAGCCTTCACCCATGGAGGGGAATCTTTTGGGGTGTCAGGGTTGGTCAGGAGGCAAGGGGAGAATATACTGGAAGACTTAGGAGGTGTTAAGGTTAAGGGAAGACGAGCTTGAAATATCTTTAAACTATATCTGTGCTTGGGGACCTCACTAATGGAAGTTCAAGTTCTACTCACCACATAGACGGGGATAGTAGAACCTTGGAAAGTATCTGAGGACGATGACGCGATTCAATCCCGGCATTAGGAACCCTTGAGTACAGAGATGTAGGTTGAAGATTTAATTTGCACCCTCGAGACGAGAGTGAGGGCAAGGCCAAGGATCGAGGTGGTGTCAGGCCAAACAAAGGATATACCAATGGTACCTCAAACCATCCAAATTCAGGAGAAGTCCCCAAATGCTTGGTTTTATATTAGGAGAAAATTTGTATTTAGCAGGAAAATTAAACACTGGTTTGGGGTAGTGAGTAGAATATTTATGATATGTTGGGGTGCAAACGGGGCTCCCTTGTGAGCGGACCAAGAGTCTCGCTGCAGTTTCTCCATTCATATGTTCTTATTTAAATTTTACCTAAAATTGGAACTCTAACTTCCAATCCCACACAAGGTTGTCATCAGCTTCCTTCCTTCTTCCCTCCCTTTTCCTTTCCCAACCCTCTTCCTTTCCCTTCCCCTCATCCTCCTCCCTCTCACCCTCCTCTTTCCTCATCCAAACCCCCCTTCACCTGCCCCCAATATCCTCCTTCCCTCTCCCTGCCACCTTTCTTCCATCCTCCTTCTTTCCTCATTCCTCAACTCCCTTCCTTCTCCCTCCAACCCTTTTCAGTGTCTTTGTGTGCAGCTGTCAAATAAATCTGCACGTAACAAAAAAATTCTCTTCCAGTCCTAGTGTTTCTCCTCCTCGTACACACTGTGAACGTTTGAACTTTTGTCATACTTTATTTTTTTTCCTTCTTGGCTATTCTTCAGTTCTGTGTTTTCCTGTCTTTGTTGTCGACTGTGGGTAGTTCAGAGAGTTTTTAGTCAGGAGATTATTGTCATAGCAAAGTCGATTTTGTTATTTTGTTTTGGGTAATGACGTTTCGGATCTCCTGTGTTGTGATTTGTCGTTTTTTTTAAGGATTTGATTTTGTTTTAGTGTTTTGTTTTTGTTGTTTTTATTGTTTTTTTTATCGTGTGTTTTGTTTGTGTTTTATTTGTCTGTCACATTTTTCCCGTTCAGTGATTCTTAGTCAGATATAAGAGATTTTTAGGGTTGTTTGCTGATGACGTTTCTTCCTTGTGTTTCAGTGAGTACGTTGCATCCCAGGCAGAGTATATTAGAAGTTGTTCATATTTCTTGCTGGCCTCTTCATATCACAGCAGACTCTAAAATATCTTTACACATCTCTGTTGCATTACTTTCACATCACAGCAGACTTATATACTATGATGTTTTACTAAGATTTTAAAAGCATTTGAGTAGAGTACCACATCAAAGGCTTGAGAAAAATTAAGGCTCATGGTATCGAGGGAAAGTTTAAATTGATAAAATCATGGCTCACTGATAGAACGCAGAGGGTCAGCGTAGATAGTGTTTAAATCTGAGTGGCCTTTTAACCAGTGGGGTTCCCCAGGGTCAGTACTAGGCCCACTTGTTCATAATCTGTATAAACGATCTAGATACTGATCAGCAGTATATACAAGTTTGTGGATGACAAAAATAGGGCAGAGTTTATCACAGGATGCAAATGCATTCAGGAGGATCTAAATAAATCGTAGGGTGGTCTGAAAATGGCAAATAAAATTTGACACCAGCAAGTGCAGCGTATTTAATATTGGAAGAACAAACTCTGTCAATGTATACAGCCTTAACAACATCAACCTAGAGAAGTCGACTTGTGAAAGAGACCTAGGGTACTTAGCCTGACCTTGGCCTAGAAAACAGTTAATGTTCGAAATAAGGCAAACAGAGTATTGGGTTTTATTCAGAAGTGTATAAGAGTGCAGAGGTCTTATTGCAACTATCTACGCTAGTCAGGCCGCACCTCCCTTATGCGGTTCAGCAGTTCTGGTGCCTTTATTATAGAATGGATATCAATTCACTAGAGTCGGTAGCGAAGAATGAATGAAAATGATTCCGGGACTTAGAAACCCACATCAAGATAGGTTAAAGAAACTTAACTTGCATTTCAGAAAGACGAAGAGTGTGGGAGATATGATAGAAGTATTTATGTGGGTGAAAGGAATCAATATAGGGATATAGATAATTTTATAATCTCCGGAGCAGGATAGGACCGAGCAATGGATTTGTTGATAAGTTTAGGTTTAGAGGGAGATAGGAAGGAACTGGTTCACAAATAGGGTGGACGAGTGGGAAAAGCTTAGCAACTTTGTAGTAAGTGCTGGGACGCTGGAAAGTTTCAAAAGGAGGCTAGATAGATTCATGGATGATAGAGAGTGGTAGTAACTCTCGACAGGGATGCCATGCACAGGCCAACCGGCCTATTGCAGACTCCTTATGTTATCACAGCAGACTTCAGTATACTTACACATCTCTGCTGGCATCACTTTCTCACATCACAGCAGACCTTCAGTAGACATTCAATCACTCAGACACATCTCAGTATTTTGGAGGCACTTAGTCGAGTTTCTTCACCTTCAACACCAGCTGAAGGGAGAGGTGAGGTGAGGAGAGGTGAGGTGAGGTGAGGAGAGTAACCTTCAAGACCCGTATATAATGTCCCCATTACCTGAAGGAGCTGTGACCAGGTGACCTTCTAGCACACTGATAATGTACTGAAACACCTCTTGGTTAGGTCAGCCAGGTCAGGTCAGGTTGTAAGGTTAGTCAGGAGATCAGGTCAGGTCAGGTCAGGTTAGGTTAGGGTCAATGTTCAGGTAGTGCATATCAGAGTACTACACCTCATACGCTCAAGTGATATTCAAATAACATAGCTCTCTTATGGCTCTAACACTGATATAAAATGTGTGAAGAACAATGCTGCTTTTTTATCTCTGATGTTTTATGTTGTTTTTCATTTCATTTTGTGCTAACTGTAGCGTCTTGTGTGTGTGTGTGTGTGTGTGTGTGAATAATAATAATAATAATTATTAATGGTTATTGAAAGAGCTTGGCAGCCAGAAGGCTGAAAATATACAGTTACATATTTGGGGAATGGGTTGACGAATTACAAATAATATACAAGACATAAGTGACACAAAAAGACATATAATAACTAGATGGGGAAGCTCAAACCACAGTTCATTTCAACATAGTGACAGTGTAAGAGCAGTGTTTACGGGAGTGAATACACTGATTTATTAAGGTTATTGATAATTTTACAATGGTTGGGACTGGGTTGTTCTAGTAGCGACTGTGTCTCAGCACGTATGGGCTGGATGCGGTTGTGGTGTCGAACAGCAATTCTCGGACAAGGGATCTCAGGTGGTAGTAGGAGCCGGTGTCGAGGATGGTGGCTTCTTACCAAATTTGCAGATGAGGTCGTGGTGATGGTCAGTGAGAGTCGAGGGTCAGTGTTGAGCGCTTCTGATATGTAGTAGGAAGGAGAGAATAATCTTGCATGCCCTCCTTTGCACTTTTTCTAGGTGTTTACGTTGGTGGCATTTAGGAGGAAGACCAGGTAGGGGAGGCATAGGTGAGCTTGGGAAGTATGAATGTTGTGTAAACACTGAGGAGCCTGTGCAGGAACCCTGAGGGACTTGAGTCGGCAGAGGAGGTGGAGACGGAAACTGAGGATTTGATAACTTCACTGACGTGTTTTCCAATTTAGTTTGTTGTCTATGGTGACGCCGAGGAGCTTGTGAATCTACAACCTGGAGTGTGTCTGGACCTAGAGTAATGGAAGGAGGTGGGATGTCGGAGGAGAGGTTGATGTGCAATATCAATGGTCTTGGTATGGTTGATGGTGACATGGTTGTTGGTGGCCCAGTTTTGGAGACTGTCTAATAACTTGAAGGGCGGTATAGTTGGGAACAGAATTGTTGACGCTGATCCCAATGGTGGAGTCGTCGACATATTTCCAGCGAGCAGGGTTTCTAGGGCATCATTGATGAGCATAAGGAAGCAGAGTGGTCCCATCTGGTGCCTTGGGGGACGCCACAGGTGAGTGACTGAAAGGTGGAGACAGCCTCGGAAGCGTATCAGCTTGGCGTCGGTCACTGAGGAAGTCTGGTTATGGTATAAGACTTCCCAGCCGAGGTCAATAGCTTGTTGATGATTATGTTGTACGACTAGGTCGAACGCTTTAGTGTGTGTGTGTGTGTGTTTTACTGAGTAGTTTTTATGGTTTGTGTGTTGTGTAGCTACTTGTGTTGTGTACATAAGAACATAAGACAATAAGGAGTCTGCAATAGGCGGTTTTGTGCATGGTAGCTCTGTCGAGAGTTACTACCACTCTCTATCATCCATGAATCTATCTAGCCTCCTTTTGAAACTTTCCAGAGTTCCTGCACTTTCTACAAAGTTGCTGTTTGTTCCACTCGTCCACCATCATTTGTATACCAGTTTCTTCCTGTCTCCCTCCTAAACCTAAACTTATCCAACTTGAACCGTTGTCCGAGTCCTATCCTGCTCGGATATTATAAGAACTTTATCTATATCCCATTTATTGATTCCTTTCACCCACTTAAATACCTCTATCATATCTCCCCGCACTTTTCGTCTTCTAGGGAATGCAAGAAGTTTCTTTTAACCTATCCTGATATGAAAGGTTTCTAAGTCCCGGAATCATTTTTGTTATTCTTCGCTGCACCGACTCCAGTGAATTATATCCATTCTATAATAGCACCAGAACTGAACCGCATAATTCCATCTAGCGCAAGATATAGCTGCAATAGGACCTCTACTCTTGTTACTTACACCTAGATATAAACCCAATATCTGTTGTCTTTATTTGGAACATTAACGCACTGTTTTCTAGGCCGTAGGTCCGGGCTGCAGTACCCCTGGAGTTCTTCTACAAGTCGACTTCAAGGTTGATGTTGTTAAGGCTGTATAATATAAGTATTTGTTCTTCCAACATTATACGCTGCACTTGCTGGTGTTGAATTTCATTTGCCATTTTCAGACCACCCTGTAGTTTATTTAGACCCCTGGGGAACCCCACTGGTTACACCCCACCCAGATTTAACACCATCTACGCTGACCCTCTGCGTTCTATCGGTTGATTTTATCCAATTTAAACTTCCTCGATACCATGAGCCTTAATTTTTCTAGAAGCCTCTGATGCGGTAATCTGTCAAATGGCTAAAGTCTAAAAATAACATCGTAATTTTCGTCATTATCTACTACCTCGAAGACTTTCCTAAAACGTTAGCAGATTTGTTATACAAGATTTTCCCTTTGTAAACCCATGTTGAGAGTCGTAGATTAATTTGCTTTTCTCTAGATGCCATCGGATGCTATCTGCTATAATTGATTCAAGAAATTTCCCCACTACTGACGTCAAACTGATCGGCCGGTAATTTGACGCTGATGCTCTGTCTCCCTTTTTGAATATGGGTACTACATTTGCCTGTTTCCACAAGTCTTGTTTTGTGTATAGCGAGTTGTGTTGTGTGTAGCAACTTGTGTTGTGTATAGCGAGTTGTGTTGTATATAACGACTTGTGTTGAGTGTAGCGACTTGTATTATTCTCTTATAACCTGTATAGCATGAAGTGTTGTAAGAACATAAGAACATAGAATGGAGGAAGCTGCAGCGGGCCTATTGCTCCATACTGCGCAGTCCCATTTACACCCAACCCCTATTGTTCATATAAGCATCCAACCTATGTTTGAAGCTATCCAGCGAATTCGAGTTAATGATGATATTTGGTAACTTGTTCCATTCAACCACTACTCTGTTTCTAAACCAGTGTTAACCAATTTCGCGCCTAAATCTAAATTTGTCTAATTCAAAACCATTGTTACGAGTTCGCTCCTGGTTGGATAGTTTGAGTACCTTTGTAATGTCCCCTTTGTTTAGCCCTGACTTCCATTTATAAGAACATAAGAAAATAAAGAGTCTGCAATAGGCCGGTTGGCCTGTGCATGGCAGCTCCTGTCGAGAGTTACTACCACTCTCTATCATCCATGAGTCTATCTAGCCTCATTTTGAAACTTTCCAGCTTTCCAGCACTTACTACAAAGTTGCTAAGCTTGTTCCACTCGTCCACCAATCTATCTGTAAACCAGTTCCTTCCTATCTCTCTCTCAAACCTAAACTTATCCAACTTAAATCCGTTGTTCCGAGTCCTATCCTGCTCGGATATTATAAGAACTTTATCTATATCACCTTTATTGATTCCTTTCACCCACTTAAATACTTATACACCTCTATCATGTCGCCCCTCGCTCTACGTCTCTCGAGGGAGTGCAAATTAAGATGCTTTAACCTGTCTCTGTACTCAAGGTTCCTAATGTGTGTGTGTAGCGTCTTGGGTATAGCGTCTTCTGCTACAGTTAGCGTCTTTCAGCATTTCTTTTGGGCTGAATACACAGAGCGTCTCTTCGTTATGTATAGCGACTGGGCGCTAAATATAGCAGACGGCGAAGGTGTTGACAGGTAACGGAAGGTGGACAGACATAAACAGGACACGGGAGGAAGAGGGTGTCGTGAAAGTAACAACCTGTCGCTGCCTCCTACACCTACCACACCCCCCACTCACACCCCTCACCCACACCTCCACTACACCCTCACCTATACCTCCACTACACCCTCACCTACACTCACCACACCCACACCTCCACTGCACCTCCACCTATACCTCCACTACACCTCCACCTCACCTCCACCTCCACTCCACCTCCACCCACCTCCACTACACCCACCTATACCCACTACACCCCTCACCTATACCTCCACTACACCTCCACCTCCACTACACCTCCACCTATACCTCTACTACACCCTCACCTATACCTCCACTACACCTCCACACACCTCACCTCACTCCACCTTCACTCCGCCTACACCTCCACTACACCCACTAACACCCACGGAGGCAGGTCACAGGGTTGAAAGGGGACGACAGGTGTAAAGGTCACCGTGTATCGTGTAGGAGAGAGAGAGAGAGAGAGAGAGAGAGAGAGAGGAGAGAGAGAGATAATGGAACTACATCGTCCAGAAAGGTGAGAGAGAGAGAGAGAGAGAGAGCTTGCCCTCACATACCCCCCCTCACAAAACCTCCTTGCCCCTTACACACCCTCCCTGCCTCTCACACACCTCCCTTGCCCCTCACATACTCCCCCTCACAAAACCCTCCCTTGCCCCTCACACACCTCTCCTTGCCCCTCACACACCTCTCTCCTGCCCCTCACACACCTCCCCTTGCCCTTCACGCACCTCTCCCCTTCCCTACTTACCCCTCACCTCTCCCCTCTTACTCCCTGATGCGCCTGCCCATAAAGGGAATGTTAAGGGGATTCAGCAGGTCGTTTCCCTCTATTTGGCCTGCTTTTACTAGCAGGCCACTAAATGTAGGCCGTCAGACTCACGTAGGTCGTCGGTGGTCCTTATAAGTAGGTCGTTTTCCTACAGGTTTACCAGGCAGGGTGGTCGTTATAAGTAGGTCGTTTTCGCTACAGGTTGCCAGGGTTCATGCAGGTCTTAAGGTGGTCGTTATAAGTAGGTATAGGTCGTGGTCGTTATGGGTAGGTGGTTGTAGGTGGATGGTCGTTTATAGAGAGATATTTAATTGTGTTCTAATGGTCGTTATCGGAAGGTCGTCGTAACAGATGGTATAACCTGATAATATTCGTTATAACCAGGTAGTGACCACCGCATGAAGAAGAAGAAGAGGAGGGGGTGGGAGGTGATGGTGGTCGTAATAGTAAATAGTGGTCGTTATAAGTGAGTACTGTAGTTTAGGTTAATGGCCATCAAACTAGTTATCGATCACTATAACCAACTTAACCCATCATACCAAGGTGATGGTGGACACAAGTGGTATTATATGGGTGGCCGTAATAACCAGGCGACCGTAATAACCAGGTGGCCGTAATAACCAGGTGGACGTAATAAACAGGTGGCCGTATTAACCAGGTGACTGTATTAACCAAGTGGGCGTTATAACCAGGTGGCTGTAATAACTAGGTGGCCTTAATAACCAGGTGGCCGTAATAACCAGGGGAACGTAATAACCGTGGTATTAACCAGGTGACCGTATTAACTAAGTGGGCTTTATAACCAGGTGGCCTTAATAACCAGGTGGCCGTAATAACCAGGGGCTGTAATAACCAGGTGGCTGTAATAACTAGGTGGACCGTAATAACCAGGTGGGCGTAATGACCAGGTGGGCGTAATAACCAGGTGACTGTATTAACATGGGCGTTATAACCAGGTGGCTAATTGAACCATAACCAGGCAACTAGGTGGATAATAACCAGGTGGTGTAATAACCAGGTGGGCGTAATGACCAGGTGGCCGTATTAACCATGTGACCGGCTAAGGTGTTGTCCTTCCCACACACACACACACACACACACACACAGGGTGGTATAGGTGTGGGATGATTAAGGTCGTGTCGTTACAATATCGTGTGGTGGTTAATGCTTATCATTAGAACAGCCCCTAGTTTTATGTGTGGTAGAGGCTGGTCCATTGAGGCGCTACCACCACCACCACCACAACTATCACTATCACCACCACCACTACAAGTACCACTATCACAACTACCACTACCACAACTACCAGCACCACAACTATCACTACCACAACTATCACTACCACAACTACTACCACCACAACTACCACTACCACCACCACCACACAACTATCACCACCACAAGTACCTCCACCGTTACCACCACCACCACCACCATCACCACTGCTAGCTACCACCATCACCAACACAATCCACTACCATCACCACCACAACTACCACCACCTCAACAACTATCACCACCACCACCACCACGAGTACCACCACCGTTACCACCACCACCATCAACACCACAACTACCACCATCACCACCACAACTACCACCATCACCACCACAACTACCACCGCCACAACAACTATCACCACCACCACAACTACCACCGCCACAAGCAAAACCCGTATTTATGGTCATTCTACCACGCTATTTACTTTAACAAGTTGGTTGCTGTAACAGGGTGGTACAGTAAGAGATGGTCGCTGTAACAGGGTGGTACAGTAAGAGATGGTCGCTGTAACAGGGTGGTACAGTAAGAGATGGTCGCTGTAACAGGGTGGTACAGTAAGAGATGGTCGCTGTAACAGGGTGGTACAGCAAGAGATGGTCGCTGTAACAGGGTGGTACAGTAAGAGAGTGGTCGCTGTAACAGGGTGGTACAAGAGATGGTCGCTGTAACAGGGTGGTACAGTAAGAGATGGTCGCTGTAACAGGGTGGTACAGTAAGAGATGGTCGCTGTAACAGGGTGGTACAGTAAGATGGTCGCTAACAGGTGGCAGTAAGAGATGGTCGCTGTAACAGGGTGGTACAGTAAGAGATGGTCGCTGTAACAGGGTGGTACAGTAAGAGATGGTCGCTGTAACAGGGTGGTACTGTAAGAGATGGTCGCTGTAACAGGGTGGTACAGTAAGAGATGGTCGCTGTAACAGGGTGGTACAGTAAGATGGTCGCTGTAACAGGGTGGTACAGTAAGAGATGGTCGCTGTAACAGGGTGGTACAGTAAGAGATGGTCGCTGTAACAGGGTGGTACAGTAAGAGATGGTCGCTGTAACAGGGTGGTACAGTAAGAGATGGTCGCTAACAGGGTGGTACAGTAAGAGATGGTCGCTGTAACAGGGTGGTACAGCAAGAGATGGTCGCTGTAACAGGGTGGTACAGCAAGAGATGTCGCTGTAACAGGGTACAGCAAGAGATGGTCGCTGTAACAGGGTGGTACAGTAAGAGATGGTCGCTGTAACAGGTGGTACAGTAAGAGATGGTCGCTGTAACAGGGTGGTCTCTGGTAAAGGTTGTCATTAATGGGTTGGGCGCAAATGACTGATGGTCTCATTAGACAGGGGGCACATTTGTGGGGGGAGGAGGAAGAAGGGGGAGAAATAGGAGGGGGTGGTGGGGGGGGGGGGGGAAGTGGGGAAGTGGTAGTGAAGGGAAGGAAGGAGGTAATGGTCAACTTATATCCTCAAGCAAGCTCCTCTCCCCTTCTCTTCTCCTCTTCTCTTCTCCCCTTCTCCTCTCCCCTTCTCTTTCTCCCCTTTCCCTTCTTCTCCCTTCTTCTCCCTTCTCTTTCTCCCTCTTCTCCCTTCTCCTTTCTTCTCTCCTGTCTTCCCTTTCTTCTCCTTCAATCCTCCCTCCTTCTCCCTTTCCTTCCCTTCACTTCCTCTTTCCCATTCCTTCACACTTCCTCTTCCCCTTCCTTTTCACACTTCCCCTCTTCCCTTCCTTTCACACTCTCCTCTTCCCCTTCCTTTCACACTTCCCTCTTCCCCCTTCCTTTCACACTTCCTCTTCCCTCTTCTTCACACTTCCTTCCCCCTTCCTTCACACTTCCCTCTTCCCCCTTCCGTTTCACACTTCCCTCTTCCCCTTCCTTCACACTTCTCTTCCCCTTCGTTTTACTTCTCTTCCTTTCACACTCCTCTTCCCCCTTCCTTTCACACTCTTCCCTTCTGTTTCACACTCTCTCTCCTTCCTTTCACCCCTCTTCCCCTTCCTTTCACACTTCCCTCTTCCCCTTCCTTTCACACTCTTCCCCTTCCTTTCACACTTCCTTCCCCTTCCTTCACACTTCCTCTTCCCTTTTTCACACTTCCTCTTCCCCCTTCCTTCACACTTCCCTCTTCCTCTTCCTTTCACACTTCCTCTCCCCTTCTTTTCACACTCCCTCTTCCCCCTTCCTTTCACACTTCCTTCCCCCTTCCTTTCACACTTCCCTCTTCCCCTTCCTTTCACACTTCCCTCTTCCCCTTCCTTTCACACTTCCTCTTCCCCTTCCTTTCACACTTCTCCCCTTCACACTTCCCTCTTCCCCTTCCTTTCACATCTCCTTTCCCCTTCCTTTCACATCTCCCTCTTCCCCTTCCTTTCACACTTCCCTCTTTCCCCTTCTTTCCAACCCTTATAATTTCAGCTGGATATAATCACTTATACTTTTAGCTGGTTTTAATCCCTTATACTTTAACTGACTTTAATCACAAATAAATTAGCTGGATTTAATGCCATATAGCTTTAGCTGGCATAAGTGACTCAACCTAATCTCTAATACGATACATGACTCTACCTGACTCAGCTATTATTGACTCTACCTGACTCAGCTATTATTGACTCTACCTGACTCAGCTACTGTTGACTCTACCTGACTCAATTTCTATTGATTCTACCTTTCTTAAATTGTATCTAAGTCTGTCTAATTGAATCAAGTTATAATTAACCTGAATTGACTCAAAATGGGCTTCATTCTACCTCAATTATAATTAAGTTATTTGACTTGGACTCCAATTAACTCAATACTCAGGTAAGTTCAGGTGTAATTAACTTAAGGTAAATTAAATGTAAGTTAATTAGTTCACAGTGATTCTTTGTTATAATCTTAAATTAACTTTAGTTAGAGTTACGTCTGTCTCCCAGGTGTGAGTTAGTGAGGGGAGTTAACTCATTAGCAGGTGTGAGTTATGAGAGGTACAGGTGAGGGGAGTTAACTCATTAGCAGGTGTGAGTTAGAAGTGAGGTATTAAGGTAAAGTCAGGTGTCTCAGGTGTGACTTAGGAGTGGTGGGGTGAGGCAAGAAGGAGGTGTGGTGGGGTGAGGCAAGAGGAAGGTGTAGTGAGGTGAGACAGGAAGGAGGTGTAGGTGTGGGATGAGGCAAGAAGGTGTGGTGAGGCAGAAGGGGTGTGGTGGGGTGAGGCAGGAGGGAGGTGTAGGTGGGGTGAGGCAAGAAGGTGTGGTGGGGTGAGGCAGAAGGGGTGTGGTGGGTGGAGGCAGGAGGGAGGTGTAGTGAGGTGAGACAAGAGGGAGGTGTAGGTGTGGGGTGAGGCAAGAAGGAGGTATGGTGGGTGAGGGAGGTGTGGTGGGGTGAGGCAGGAGGGAGGTGTAATGAGGTGAGACAGGGAGGTGTAGGTGTGGGGTGAGGCAGAAGGGGTGTGGGGTGAGGCAGGAGGAGGTGTAGTGAGGTGAGACAGGAAGGAGGTGTAGGTGTGGGGGTGAGGCAAGAAGGAGGTATGGTGGGGTGAGGGAGGTGTGGTGGGGTGAGGCAAGAGGGAGGTGTAATGAGGTGAGACAGGAAGGAGGTGTAGGTGTGGGGTGAGGCAAGAAGGAGGTATGGTGGGGTAAGACAAGAGGGAGGTGTAGTGGGGGTGAGGCAGTAGGGAGGTGCAGGTGTGGGGAGATGCAACACACCCCCTCCCCAGACCTGTAGTGACGAGCAGCCTGTGTTGTGCTGCCCCCCTAATTATCCCAGACAACGCTACCTGTATCTCACCTTAAGTCATGACTCCAGCACTCCGCCGCCTCCTGCTGTTCCTGCTGTTTATGCTGCTTTCCCTAATGCTGTTCTTGTTACTACGGATGATGCTGCTGTTAGATGGCTCCTTTTCTTGCTGCTACGGACCTTACTGCTGTTGCTACCGCTGTTATTGTTGATGCTGCTTTTGGTGCTCTTGTTATATGAAGAGTTTGTACTATTTTCTATTCAATGTTTTCCGCTTCTGTTGACAATGATCTCGACCCAGCTTGTACCTTTCTCCTCTCCTCCTTCTTCTTCTTTTCCCCACCTACTACTAACTACCACCACCACCACCAGCTTCACCTGTATTCTCTAGTTACCTATCCCTTGTGTTATTCCGTCTCAAATCTAATTACTCACCTGCATTTCTACGATTATTACTACCCTGTGTCCTTTACCTCACTACCCTATCTCTCACCTGCCCTCACACACACACACACACACCTGCCAGGTAAGTCCCAGCACAAGTCTTGCCTCTCTATCTAGCACTTTGCCCTGGAACATTAGCATATTACCATTTGGAATATTGCCCGTGTGAAGGTTGTGGCAGGGGGGGGAGGGGAGGGAGGAGGAGGAGGAGGGAGGAGGGGAGGAGGAGGGAGGGGGGGGAGGAGGAGGAGGGAGGAGGAGAGAAGGAAGTGGTGGAGGAGGAGAGAGAGATTGAATTGTTATTTGGGGATTCTCTCTTCTTCTTCTTCTCTTTCTTCTCGCTTTTTTCTCTTCCTTTACCCATTTCCCCCATTCTCCTTCCTCCATTTATTCCCTTCTCTTCCTCACTCCATCCTACGGATTCCTTCCTTCCTTCTTCTTTTCATCCATCTATCCATCCCCTTCCCTTCCTTCCTTCCTTCCTGCTTCTCCTTCGTTAACCTCATCCTATCCTCCTCTCCTCCCTCCCTCCTCCTTCTCCCTGGACTGCATCAAGTGACAAAAGGGAGGTTTAACAGAATTGCAGGGGGAGTGTTTATGACTGTTGTTGTTTATGCTGTTGTCTCTGATGGCTTGTCGCGCCCTCTGAGTTATGGCTCCTGTCTCTCACCTGGGGGAGGTGTGGTGTGGAGGGAGGACAGGGAGAAGTTTGGTGGGGAGGGTTGGGGGTGGTGCAGGGAGAGGTGGGTGGAGGGGTGAGGGAGGGGAAGGAAAGAGGAGAATGAAGGAGAGGAGAGATGAGAGAAGATAGGGGAGGGGAGGAGAGGTTGACGCTACATATATTGTGTGTTTTGTGTACTATGTGTTATGTGTACTGTGTGTTATGTGTACTTGTGTTATGTGTACTGTGTGTTATGTGTACTATGTGTTATGTGTATGTGTGTTGTGTGTCTTGTGTGTTATGTGTACTATGTGTTATGTGTACTATGTGTTATGTGTACTTATGTGTTACGTGTTGTGTACTATGTGTTATGTGTACTGTGTGTTATGTGTACTATGTGTTATGTGTACTGTGTGTTATGTACTATGTGTTATGTGTACTATGTGTTATGTGTACTGTGTGTTATGTGTACTATGTGTTATGTGTACTGTGTGTTATGTACTGTGTGTGTGTACTGTGTGTTATGTGTACTATGTGTTATGTGTACTGTGTGTTATGTACTGTGTGTGATGTGTATATGTTATGTGTACTGTGTTATGTGTTATGTGTGTACTATGTGTTATGTGTACTGTGTGTTATGTGTATGTGTTATGTGTACTGTGTGTTATGTGTACTATGTGTTTATGTGTACTATGTGTTATGTGTGTACATGTGTTATGTGTACTGTGTGTTATTTGTGTTATGTGTACTGTGTGTTATGTGTACTGTGTGTTGTGTACTATGTGTTATGTGTACTGTGTGTTATGTGTACTGTGTGTTATGTGTTATGTTGTACTGTGTGTTATGTGTGTACTATGTGTTGTGTACTGTGTGTTATGTGTACTGTGTGTTATGTGTGACTGTGTGTTATGTGTACTGTGTTATATTGTTATGTGTACTGTGTGTTATGTGTACTATGTGGTACTGTGTGTTATGTGTACTGTGTGTTATGTGTACTATGTGTGTGTTATGTGTACTGTGTGTTATGTGTACTTGTGTGTTATGTGTACTGTGTGTTATGTGTACTGTGTGTTATGTGTATTGTGTGTTGTGTGTTATGTGTGTACTATGTGTTGTGTTTGTGTTATGTGTGCTGTGTGTGTATGTGTACTGTGTGTTATGTGTACTGTGTGTTATGTGTACTGTGTGTTATGTGTACTGTGTTATGTGTACTGTGTGTTATGTGTACTATGGTGTGTGTATGTGTACTGTGTGTTACTGTTTTGTGTCTTGGTTATGTGTACTGTGTGTTATGTGTACTGTGTGTTTTGTGTAATGTGTACTGTGTGTTATGTGTACTGTGTGTTTGTGTACTGTGTGTTATGTAATGTGTGTGTTATGTGTACTATGTGTTATGTGTATTTTTACTGTGTGTGTGTGCTGTGTGTTATGTGTGCTGTGTGTTATGTGCTGTGTGTTATGTGTACTGTGTGTTATGTGTACTGTGTGTTATGTGTGCTGTGTTATGTGTACTATGTGTTATGTGTGCTGTGTTATGTGTGCTGTGTTATGTGTGCTATGTGTTGTGTGTGCTGTGTTATGTGTATATGTGTTATGTGTTGTGTGTTTTGTGTGTGTACTGTGTGTATGTGTATCTGTGTGTTATGTGTACTATGTGTTGTGTGTACTGTGTGTGTTATGTGTACTGTGTGTTATGTGTGCTGTGTTATGTGTGTGTGTATGTGTTATGTGCTGTGTGTTGTATTGTACTGTGTGTTATGTGTACTGTGTGTTATGTGTACTGTGTGTTTATGTGTACTATGTGTTATGTGTACTGTGTACTGTGTGTTATGTGTGTGTGTGTTATGTGCTGTGTGTTATGTGTACTGTGTGTCTGTGTGTTTGTGTGTACTGTGTGTTATGTGTACCATGTGTTATGTGTATGTGTGTCTGTGTGTTATGTGTATGTGTGTTATGTGTACTGTGTGTTATGTGTACTGTGTGTACTGTGTGTTATGTGTACTGTGTTATGTGTACTGTGTGTACTGTGTTATTTGTACTGTGTGTTATGTGTACTATGTGTACTGTGTATTATGTGTGTTATTGTGTTATGTGTACTGTGTTATGTGTACTGTGTGTTATGTGTACTGTGTGTTATGAGGGCTGTGTGTTGTGTACTGTGAGGAGTGTGTGTGTGTGTATGTGTGTGTGTGTGGTTCCCCATGACATTCACTATACTTAACCATCTTCAATACACATTTGATGGTGATGATAATAATGGTGATAGCAATGGTGGAAATTGTCGTTGTTATGGTGGTGGTAAAGATGGTGTTGATAGTGCTGGAGGTAATGGTAGTGGAGTAATGATTATAATGGTGGTGATAGTAGTGGTGGTGATAGTGGTGATAGTAGTGGGTGATAGTAGTAGTGGTGATAGTAGTTGTGGTGATGTAGTTGTGGTGATAGTAGTAGTGGTGATAGTAGTAGTGGTGATAGTTGTGGTGATAGTAGTTGTGGTGATAGTAGTAGTGGTGATAGTAGTGGTGTAGTGGTGGTGATAGAGTAGTAGGTGATAGTAGTAGTGGTGATAGTAGTTGTGGTGATAGTAGTGGTGATAGTAGTAGTGGTGATAGTAGTGGTAGTGGTGGTGATAGAAGAGTGGTGATAGTGGTAGTGGTGAAGTTGTAGATAGTAGTAGTGGTGATAGTAGTAGTGGTGATAGGTGATAGTAGGTGATAGTAGTGGTGGTGATAGTAGTATGGTGATAGTAGTGGTGGTGATAGTAGTGGTAGTGGTGGTGATAGAAGTAGGTGGTGATAGTAGTAGTGGTGATAGTAGTGAGGTGATAGTAGTAGTGGTGATAGTAGTGGTGAGTGGTGGTGATAGAAGTAGGTGATAGTAGTAGTGGTGATAGATGATAGTAGTAGTGGTGATAGTAGTAGTGGTGATAGTAGTAGTGGTGATAGTAGTGGTGGTGATAGTGGTGGTGATAGTAGTAGTGGTGATAGTAGTGGTGGTGATAGTAGTGGTGGTGATAGTAGTGGTGGGGATAGTAGTGGTGGTGATAGTAGTGGTGGTGATAGTAGTGGTGATAGTAGTTAGGTGATAGTAGTAGTGGTGATAGTAGTAGTGGTGATAGTGGTAGTGGTGATAGTGGTGGTGATAGTAGTGGTGGTAGTAGTAGTGGTGATAGTAGTAGTGGTGATAGTAGTAGTGGTGATAGTAGTAGTGGTGATAGTAGTGGTGGTGATAGTAGTGGTGATAGTAGTAGTGGTGATAGTAGTGGTGGTGATAGTAGTGTGGTGATAGTAGTAGTGGTGATAGTAGTAGTGGTGATAGTAGTAGTGGTGATAGTAGTGGTGGTGATAGTAGTGGTGGTGATAAGTGGTGGTGATAGTAGTGGTGGTGATAGTAGTGGTGGTGATAGTAGTAGTAGTGGTAGTGATAGTAGTGGTGGTGATAGTAGTGGTGGTGATAGTAGTGGTGGTGATAGTAGTAGTGGTGATAGTAGTAGTGGTGGTGATAGTAGTGGTGTAGTAGTGGTGATAGTAGTGGTGGTGATAGTATAGTATGGTGATAGTAGTGGTGGTGATAGTAGTGGTGGTGATAGTAGTGGTGGTGATAGTAGTGGTGGTGATAGTAGTGGTGGTGATAGTAGTGGTGGTGATGGTAGTGGTGATAGTAGTGGTGTGATAGAGATAGTAGTAGATAGTAGTGGTGGTGATAGTAGTGGTGAGGATAGTAGTGGTGGAGATAGTAGTGGTGGTGATAGTGGTGATAGTAGTGGTGGTGATAGTAGTGGTGGTGATAGTAGTGGTGATAGCAGTGGTGGTGATAGTGGTGGTGATAGTAGTGTGATAGTGGTGGTGATAGTAGTGGTAGTGATAGTAGTGGTGATAGTGGTGGTGATAGTAGTGGTGGTGATAGTAGTGGTGGTGATAGTAGTGGTGGTGATAGTAGTGGTGGTGATAGTAGTGGTGATAGTAGTTGTGGTGATAGTAGCAGTGTGATAGTAGTAGTGGTGATAGTAGTAGTGGTGATAGTAGTGGTGGTGATAGTAGTGGTGGTGATAGTAGTGGTGGTGATAGTAGTAGTGGTGATAGTAGTGGTGATAGTAGTAGTGGATAGTAGTGGTGGTGATAGTAGTGGTGATAGTAGTAGTGGTGATAGTAGTTGTGGTGATAGTAGTGGTGGTGATAGTAGGTGGTGAGTAGTAGTGGTGGTGATAGTAGTAGTGGGTGATAGTAGTGATAGTAGGGTGGTGATAGTGGTGGTGATAGTGGCGGTGATAGTATGGTGGTGATAGTAGTGGCGGTGATAGTGGTGGGTGATAGTATGTATATAGTAGTGGTGATAGTATTGGGTGATAGGCGGATAGTGGTGGTGATAGTAGTAGCGGTGATAGTATTGGTGGTGAGTAGTAATAGTCGTAAACACACAAACATCTGAACCTTTGAAATGAAACTTAAATTAAATTATCAACCATTTTTCAAACTTACGAGACCTAGAGGAGAAGGAAGAAAGGAGAAGGAGAAGGAGAAGGAAGGAGAAGGAAGAAGAGGAAGGGGAGGGAGAAGGAAGAGGAAAAGGAAGAACTCTATTATATACAGACTAATCGAAAAAGGAAGACCTGAATTTTTTTTAATGTGTATTATTAAAATATGGAGTACATACATATATACATACATACACATACATACATACATACATACATACATACATACATACATCTCTCTTTTAGTGTATATATATCCCCACCTAGTGTTTATCTCAACCTAGTGTATATCCCTACCTAGTGTGTATATATAACTCCTCCTAGTGTATATATAACCCCCTCTCTCCTCGTGCATACACCACCCCCCACCAACAGTACCCCCAACCCTCACCAACAGTACCCCCAACCCTCACCAACAGCATCCTTCCACCCCCACCCCACCAACAGTAACCCCCAACCCTCACCAACAGCACCCTCCCACCCCACACCAACATACCCTCCTACCCCACACCAACATTACCCTCCTCCTCCCCCACCCCCACCAACAGTACCTCCTCACCAACAGCACCCCTCCACCCCACACCAACTTACACCTTCTCCCACCCACCAACAGTACCCTCCCCCCACCCCCACCAACAGTACCCCTCCACCACCCCACCAACAGTACTCCTCCACCACCCCACCAACAGTACCCTCTCCCCATCCCCACCAACAGTACCTTCCTCCCTACCCCTGTATGGACCCACGCGTGAGACACTGAGGTTTGCTGCCGGACTCTTAGATTTGGCAAGTTCTGTACCCAGGAATTCACAATTTTCCTGATGCGAATGGCGGCCTTTACTCTCCCATTTTCTCTTTTTATGGCGCCGATGGGAATACATGTTTCAGGGGTGTATATTTTCTGGCGCCGGCTGCTGTTCCTTCCCGACCCTTAGGCATTTTTCTTTTTCTTTCTTCGTTTTTTTTGTGTGTGTTTGTATGCGCTTGTTTTTATGATTTTTTTTTATTTGTGTTTTGTTCTTTTTTTTATTGTTACTTCTTATTCTTTCTTTTTCCTCCCTCTTCTATGGTGTTTTTATCTTTATTTATGTTTTAGTTATGCAATGTTTTTTTTTTGCAGCATTTTATTTTTTATTTTTCTTTTTTTTTTACCTTTTTCGTATCGTTTCGGTGTTTATTATTATTATTATTATTATTATTATTATTATTATTATTATTATTATTATTATTATTGTACTTTTTTAATTTTTATCTTTTTATCGTATCTTATTATTTTATTATCGTTTGAGTGAGTTTGAACCCCTGATATTAACCCTGAACTTTGAACCCCTGACATGATTCCTTTAACTAACCTACTAACTCTCATCTTCATTCAGGCCGGGTGCTCCTCTTGGCCTCCCCCATCTTGTACTTCATCCTCGTGTCCACCTCTACTCACCCCCTCTGTCTCCTCCATCTTACTAAATCCATCCTTCCTTCTCCCTAACCACTACCTCCTCTTCCTCCTCCCTCCCTCGGCCAACATTCTTCTTCAACATCCATCTTTTCCTCTTCCTCCTCCTCCTCCTTCTCTTCCATCTATTTATCCGTATCCTCATCTCCCCTTCCTCTCATCAATCCCATCTCTCCTCCTTCTTGCATTCCATCCTTCCTCCCCTCCATTCTTCCCTCCCATCCCTTCCCATTCTTCCTCCTATCCCCTTCACATTCCTCCCAATTATCGCCTCCATTCGTCAACTTTCTCATCAATTCCTTCCTATATCCTCCCATCAATCCCCTCCTCCACCTTCCCCATCATCCCCTTCATCCCCATTAAACCGCCCTCCCCCCCCCTCCCCATCCTCCCACCACCCCCTACACTCCCTCCTAAACACACTCCGCCGGGCCGACCTTACACTTACTCTCGACAAAGAAAGATAATTTTAAACTAATATCACCACCAATTTCTCCTAATGCTAAAACGTTCAGTTCTTAGGGAGGGAAGGAACATATTGGGTTAATTCTTAGGGAGGGAAGGAACATAGTGTTAATTCTTAGGGGGAAGGAACATATTGGGTTAATTTTCGGGAGAAGTAACATATTGGGTTAATTCTTAGGAGGGAAGGAACATAGTGTTAATTTAGGGAGTGAAGGAAACATATGTTAATTTAGGGGAGGAAAATATTGGGTTACCTTAGGGAGGAAGGAACATATTGTGTTAATTTAGAGGAAAGGGACATAAGTTAATTTCAGGAGGGAGGGACATATTGTGTTAATTTAGGAGGAAAGGGACATATTGAATGGAATTTCAGAGAAGGAACATATTGGGTTAATTTAGAGGGAAGGAACATATTGTGTTAATTTTAGGGAGGAAAGAGACATATTGTGTAATTTTAGGAGGAAGGAAACATAGTGTATTTTAGAGGAAGGAACATAGTGTTAATTTTAGGAGGAAGGAAACATATTGTTTAATTTCAGGGGAGGAAGAAATATAGGTAATTTAGAGGGAAGGACATATTGGGTTAATTTCTAGGGAGGGAAGGAAACATAGTGTTAATTTTAGGAGGAAGGAAACATATTGTGTTAATTTCAGAGGGAAGGAAAATATTGTAATTCTCAGGGAGGAAGGAACATATTGTGTTAATTTTAGAGGGAAGGAACATGTGTTAATTCTCAGAGGGAAGGACATATTGTGTTAATTCTCAGGGAGGGAAAGGACATATTGTGTTAATTTAAGGTGGGGAGGAACATATGTGTTAATTTTAGGAGGAAGGAAAATATGTTAATTCTCAGAGGGAAGGAACATATTGTGTTAATTTTAGAGGGAAGGGACATGTTAATTTAGGGAGGGAAGGGACATATTGTGTTAATCTAAGGTAAGGAACATATTGTTAATTAGGAGGAAGGGCATATTGTGTTAATTTCAGAGGGATGGAACATATTGTGTTAATTTTAGGAGGAAAGGGACATATTGTGTTAATTTCAGGAGGGAGAATATTGTATTAATTTTAGGGAGGGAAGGGACATATTGGATAAATTCAGAGGGAAGTATATTGTGTTAATTTTGGGAGGAAGGAATATATTGTGTTAATTTCTGGGGAGAAGGGAACATATTGCGTTAATTTAGGGAGGGAAGGAATATATTGTGTTAATTTAGGAGGGAAGGAATATATTGCGTTAATTTAGAGGAAGTAAATATATTGGTTAATTTTTAGGAGAAGGAACATATTGTGTTAATTTAGGAGGGAAGGAACATATTGGGTTAATTTTAGGGAGGGAAGGAACATATTGTGTTAATTTTAGGGGAAGGAATATATTGTGTTAATTTAGGGGGGGAACATATTGTGTTAATTTAGGAGGGAAGGAACATTTTACATTATTTATATATACAGATAAGACAAAATTTTATGCAATGGAAAGTTTGTTGTTTAAAATTGTCTTTAGGAAAAATTCATTCAAGAAAAAACACAAGTAAAATAAAAACAACTTAAAACAAACAAAACATAATAAAACAAAACACACAACTAAAACAGGAAAAACACACAAATAAACACACAGATGAACATATACACAACCATTAAAAACACAAATAAAACCGAAAACACACAAAAATACCTATAAAAAATATAACAAAAACATAATAAAAAAACACAGATAAAACATTAAAAACGCACAAATAAACTTACAAAAACATTATAATAAAAACAGATGAATCCAGTTGTAGTCCCTGACGCGATTATAGATGCTACGACCAGCACTCCTGAGGTTGTGGTGGTGGGCAACCAGGTATTCCGGCCTTGAGTTGGGAAGGAATTAGATTACTTGGTGATGGAGACTCATGCCACCATCAAGATCAAATGTTCCATCGTTTGTACCAGTAGGTCCATCTATAGTCTTGGGAGACATCATGGGTCAACAGATTGTCTCTCTCTCTCTCTTCTCTCTCTCTCTCTCTCTTCTCCGTCCTCCTTCTCTTCCTCCCTCTTCTTCCTCCTCCTCCTCCTCCTTTCCCTCCCTCCCCACCTCTTTCTGCTTCAGTCTCCTCCTCTCTCCTCCTCTATTTATCCCCTTTCCATCCTTTTCGAATTGTTCTCTCATTTCTTCCTTTATCCATCTTCCGTCTTCCCCTCTGTCCCTCCCTTCTTTCTTAGCTGTCTATCCTCCCTCCCACTCACTTCTCTTCCATCTCCTCTCCCCACTCCCTGAATGTAATGTATGAAGGAAGAAGGGAGATGTAAGATGGAGGAGAGGCGAAGGAGGAGAGGGGGAAGAGGAGAATGGAAGGAGGAGGAGGAGGAGGAAGTGGAATTAAGAGGAAGAGGTTAAGGAAAAGAATAATAATGATAATAATAGAAGGATAGACGAAAAAGAGGAAGAGTTAGAGGACTCAACCTAACCTAACCTAACCTAACCTAACCTAACTCAACCTAACCTAACCTAACCTAACCTTACCTTTAACAACACTTAATCATAACAACAAAAAAAAAATATATACAACACACCACAAACAAAAAAAACAAACCCATCACAAAAACAAACACAAACAAACACATCGCAAACAAAAACAAACAAACATCGCAAACAACAACAAACAAACACATCACAAAAAAAAAACAAACACATCAAAAACAAACAAACAAAACACAAAATGGCCCAAACTACAATAATATTACATTTGATAGCAACATTTGATCAATATTGCAAGAGATGACACAGCAGAATATACAGTTGCACACCTTTCGGATTGCAACATGTTTCAACGTCTTGGGGTAAAATGGGGAAGAATGTTGTGTGTGTGTCGGGATTATTTAAACTAAGAGACGATGGGGTAATGGGGGTAAGGACTTACGCCACGTTAAACTAAGAGACGATGGGGTAATGGGGGTAAGGGCGACTTACGTCACGTTAAACTAAGAGACGATGGGTAAGGGGGTGGCAAGGACTTACGTCACGTTAAACTAAGAGACGATGGGGTAATGGGGTGGCAAGGACTTACGTCACGTTAAACCAAGAGACGATGGGGTAATGGGGTGGCAAGGACTTACGTCACGTTAAACTATGAGACGATGGAATGGGGGGGTGGCAAGGACTTACGCTACGTTAAACAAGAGACGATGGGGTAATGGGGTGGCATGGACTTACGTCGTTAAACTAAGAGACGATGGGGTAATGGGGGTGGTAGCGACTTACGTCATAAACTAAGAGACGATGGGGTAATGGGGTGGTAAGGACTTACGTCACGTTAAACTAAGAGACGATGGGTAATGGGGGGTGGCAAGGACTTACGTCACGTTAAACTAAGAGACGATGGGGTAATGGGGTGGCGGGACTTACGTCACGTTAAACTATGAGACGATGGGGTAATGGGGAGGGTGGTAAGGACTTACGCCACGTTAAACTAAGAGACGATGGGGTAATGAGTAAGGACTTACGTCACGTTAAACTAAGAGGACGATGGGGTAATGGGGTGGCAAGGACTTGCCACCGTTAAACAAGAGACGATGGGGTAATGGAGGTGGTAAGGACTTACGTCACGTTAAACTAAGAGACGATGGGGTAATGGGGTATGGACTTACGCCACGTTAAACTAAGAGACGATGGGGTGTGTGAGATGAATGGGGGTGGCGGACACGCCGTTAAACAAGAGAGATGGGTAATGGGGGGAAGGACTACGACGTTAAACTAGAGACGATGGTAATGGGGGTGGCAAGGACTTACGCCACGTTAAACTAAGAGACGATGGGGAATGGGGAGGAAGGAATTACGCCACGTTAAACTAGGACGATGGGGTAATGGGGGGTGGCAGACTTACGCCACGTTAAACTAAGAGACGATGGGGTAATGGGGGTGGTAAGGATTTACGTCACGTTAAACTAAGAGACGATGGGGTAATGGGGTGGCAAGGACTTACGTCACGTTAAACTAAGAGACGATGGGGTAATGGGGTGGCAAGGACTTACGTCACGTTAAACTAAGAGACGATGGGTAATGGGGGCAAGGATTACGTCACGTTAAACTAAGAGACGATGGGGTAATGGGGAGGTGGCAGAGGACTTACGTCACGTTAAACTAAGAGACGATGGGGAATGGGGGGTGGTGGCAAGGACTTACGCCACGTTAAACTAAGAGACGATAATGGGGTGGCAAGGACTTACGTCACGTTAAACTAAGAGACGATGGGAATGGGGGGTGGCATGACTTACGTCACGTTAAACTAAGACGATGGGGTAATGGGGGTGGCAAGGACTTACGCCACGTTAAACCGAGAGACGATGGGGTAATGGGGTGGAAGACTTACGTCACGTTAAACTAAGAGACGATGGGGTAATTGGCAAGGACTACGCACGTTAAACTAAGAGACGATGGGGGGGTGGTAAGGACTTACGTCACGTTAAACTAAGAGACGATGGGGTAATGGGGGGTGGCAAGGACTTACGTCACGTTAAACTATGAGACGATGGGTAATGGGGGGTGGCAAGGACTACGTTAAACAAGAATGAAGTGGTATGATTACGTCGTTAAACTAAGAGACGATGGGGTAATGGGGGGTGGCGACTTAGCACGTTAAACTAAGAGACGATGGGGTAATGGGGTGGCAGGACTTACGTCACGTTAAACCAAGAGACGATGGGGTAATGGGGGTGTAGGACTTACGCCACGTTACTAAGAGACGATGGGGTAATGGGGGGTGGCAGACTTACGCCACGTTAAACTAAGAGACGATGGGGAAAAGGACTTACGCCACGTTAAACTAAGAGAACGATGGGGTAATGGGGGGTGGCAGACTTACGCCACGTTAAACTAAGAGACGATGGGGGTGGGGGTGGCAGGACTACGCCACGTTAAACTAAGAGACGATGGGGTAATGGGGAGGCAAGGACTTACGCCACGTTAAACTAAGAGACGATGGGGTAATGGGGTGGCAAGGACTTACGCCACGTTAAACTAAGAGACGATGGGGTAATGGGGGTGGTGGTAAGGACTTACGTCACGTTAAACTAAGAGACGATGGGGTAATGGGGGGTGGTAAGGACTTACGTCACGTTAAACTAAGAGACGATGGGGGTAATGGGGGGTGGTGGCAGGATTTCACGTCCACGTTAAACTAAGAGACGATGGGGTAATGGGGAGGGGTAAGGACTTACGTCACGTTAAACTAAGAGACGATGGGTAATGGGGGGCGGACTTACGTCACGTTAAACTAAGAGACGATGGGGTAATGGGGGTAAGGACTTACGTTAAACTAAGAGACGATGGGTAAGGGGAGGGGTGGCAAGGACTTACGTCACGTTAAACCAAGAGACGATGGGGTAATGGGGGTGTAAGGACTTACGTCACGTTAAACTAAGAGACGATGGGGTAATGGGGTGGCAAGGACTTACGTGTAAACTAGAGACGATGGGGAATGGGGGTGGCAAGGACTTATCACGTTAAACTAAGAGACGATGGGTAATGGGGGTGGCAAGGACTTACGCCACGTTAAACTGAGAGACGATGGGGTAATGGGGGGTGGTAAGACTTACGCCACGTTAAACTAAGAGACGATGGGGTAATGGGGTGAGGACTTACGTCACGTCTAATACGATTTGGTATTTCATATAGTTATCTTATGGGAGGAATTTTATTATATTGTTATTTTATTTTATTTTTTTTATTTTTGAGGTAGAGAGGAAGAGTTTGTGTGTGTGTGTGTGTGTGTGTGCGAGCTCCAACAATATTAAATTGCTAAGGGAAAAAAGAAATCATTTAGTCTGTGTTAAAAAAAAATACTTAAATATGGTATTGTTTTTCCTCTCTGGTCAAAATACAAAGTGGACATAGAAAAAACCCTGGATAAACAGCGTAATAGACGTTTAGGGCAATTAACGAAACGATAACAAGCGGTACGGCAATTTGCGGGTCAGTAAACGACTGTGGAGCACGCGGGTGGTGTGTGGTGGTGGTGGTGGTGGTGGTGAGTGGAATGTGATAGTAAGGTATGATTTGCTATTGCAGATGATTTCATATGATGTGATTTTGCTATGACCCATGGATCAAGATATGGCATGATTTTGTCTGATTGCTATGACTTGATGTTGCTAAGTATGAGTTGTTGTTTTTTGGTCTGCCAGTGGTTTGATTGAGTTGGCTGATGATGCTTGTGACTTGCCATGGTGACTGATCTGTGTTTTTTTGTTGTGATCGCTGGTGGTTGTTCTGTTAGTTGTTGTTGTTATGCTGGTGCCATGATTTGCTAATTGTTTTTGACGTGTTGTCTGATGCCTTGTTGTGGACGTGACTTGCTATATGATGGTTTTGATTGTTATGTTTTTATTGTTGATGGTGTGGTGACTGTAGTGATGGAGTGTGATGTGTGATTGAGGATGGTGTGTATGGTGGTGATGGTGAGTGGTGTATACTTGTGCTAAAACTGCAGTTAGTGTGTGGACCACCCCCCTCCCACCCTCTCCTTCAATTGGACATCCACCCATCTTCTCCTCTCCTCCCTCTCTCTTCATCCTCACCTCTCTTCCTCCCTTGGACATCCAGCTAGGAGGAGGAGGAGGAGGAGGAGGAGGAGGAGGAGGAGGAACAGGAGGAGGAACAGCAGGAGGAGGAGGAGGAGGGAGGAGAGGAGGAAAGCAGGAGGAGGAACAGGAGGAGGGGGAGGAGAGGAGGAGGAACAGGAGGAGGAAAGCAGGAGGAGGAGGAACAGGAGGAGGAACAGCAGGAGGAGGAACAGGAGGAAGAACAGCAGGAGGAGGAACAGGAGGAGGAGGAGGAACCAGGAGGAGGAACAGGAGGAGGAGGAGGAGGAGGAGGAGGGAACAGGAGGAACAACAGGAGCAGGAGGAGGAGGAACAGGAGCAGGAGGAGGAACAGGAGGAACAGCAGGAGGAACAGGAACAGGAGGAACAGCAGGAGGAACAGGAACAGAGGAGAAGACACAGATCGTAGGGTAATTGAGGGTGAGTGTAATACAGTAATGGTGTGGTGGAGGTCCAGGTCTTTGTAAAGAAGAAAATATTGGAGGCGAGTAACAACACGTAATCCCTGAGGCTCTGTGTTGGGGGGTGGTGAAGAACAGTGAATGTGCTCTCTCTCTGATCTCTTAGTCTGGGTTGTCTGGTTTGGTCTCGATTAGTCTCTTACACTCCTTCCCTTCCCTCCTCTCCTTCTTCCTCTCTCTCCCCCTCCTTCTTCTCTTCCTCTCCCCCTCCTCCACCCCTCCCACCCTCCTACCTCCCTCCCTCCTCCCTCTCCCCCCACCACCACCACAACCAGGACTCACACCAACACACCATCACTACCACCACCTCCACCATCACAGGCTATACTGCTTTGTGTACTGTGTGTGTGTGTGTGTGTGTGTGTGTGTGTGTGTGTGTGTGTGTGTGTGTGTGTGCCAGAAGTAAGGTTATTTGGGGAACGTGGTGTGGATATGGTTATGTTTGGGTGGGTGGGCGGTAGGTGTGTGTGTGTGTGTGTGTGTGTGTGTGTGATGGTCGCTACATAATTTCACATTCACCTTCTTATTTTTTTTTGCGTTTATGTAAATTCATTTGTTTTCGTATGCATGAAAAATCGTGGATCTTCCGATGTTTATTTTGGAGAATATCTGAGTCTGTCTTTCTGTTCTCTCTCCTCTCTCTCTCTCTCTCTCCTTCTCCTCTCCTCTCTCTCTTTTCTCTCACCTCTCTCCTTTCTCTCACCTCCCCCTCCTCCTTTTCTCTCACCTCCCCCCTCTCTCTCCTTTTCTCTCTCCTTTCTCTTCACCTCTCTCTCTCCATGTGTCTTTTTCCCATTCAACTTGTTCTCCATCCTAGATTTCCTTCCCTCTTTTTTCACTTGGCTTCTCTCTTTCCATTTAATTTAATTTTTTCTTCCCCCTCTCTTTCTCTCCTTTCTTTCCTTCCTAGCTCTTTCCCTTCTTCTGTCCTTTCCTTCCTTTCCCTCCCCATAATTCCATCCCTCGCTTCTTCTTTCGTTTCTTTCATCCCTTCTTATCCCCTCCCTCCTCCCCCTCCTCGCTGTTGTAGCAGTAGTGGTGGTGCGTGGAGGTCCCCGGGTGCCACTGCGTCAGTGTGTGCCTCCGTCGGGGAGGTGAGTGTGGGGAGGGGGAGGAAAAGGAGGGGGAGGGAGTGGGAGAGGGCGGGCGGGCGCTGCTCACCTGGCCCAGGTAGGTAGCCAGGGCGGAGGAAGACGGATGCCCCCATCACCAGTGGTGGGCCGGGTCGTCGGTCAGGAGGTGCGCTGCTGGGGGGCTGCTTGGGAGAGGAGGAGGAGGAGGACTAGGAGGAGGAAGAGGAAAAGGAGGAGGGTGAAGGAGGGGTGGTAATGGGTAGTCGCTCCTGATGCACTCCTACATTTGCCCGCTCCTGCCTAGAATTTTTATAGTCACTTAAACTTTTTCGGTGGACGTGTAAGCTCTACTTCTCCGGTCGTTTGGCGGAGCTGAGGGATCTAGCGCAGTGCCCCTCCCCTCTTCCCCACCTTCCTTCTTCCTCTCCTCCTTCGTCTTCCCCACCTCTTCCTCCCCCCCATAGTCACCACCGCCCAGCCCCCTATCCCCATCTTCCTCCCTCTCTGTCCCTTGGTCACTACCACCCTTCCTACCTCTCCCTCTCGGCCAACACCGCCCCCTCCTCCCCCCGCCCCGGCAGCTGTGTCTTACGTTCTTTTATTCTGGCTCGATGGTTTGTTTATGTCACGACAGGGCCCAAGGCGGGCTTGTGGTCGAGTGTGAAAGGTGGCGTCATGCTGCCGAGGACTGGACTGCTTGGTGAGGTGTGTGTGCTGGGGCTGGGGATGAGGTGAGGTGTGGTGTGTGTGGAGGGGCTGGGGTGTGCTGGGGGAGGCTGGGGGGGAGGTGTGGTGTGGTGGAGGGGCTGGGGGGTGCTGTGAGGCTGGGGGATGAGGTGAGGTGTGGTGTGTGGGAGGGCTGGGGTGGGGGATGGGGTGAGGGAGGTGTGTGGAGGGGCTGGGGTGTGCTGGAGGGCTGGGGGTGTGCTGTGGGATGGGGGTGAGGTGAGGTGTGATGTGCTGTGGAGGGATTGGGGGTGAGGTGGGGAGGTGGGTTGGGAAGCTGGAGGTGAGGGTGGAGGTGGGAGGGGTTGGGGGTGAGGTGTGGTGTGTGGAGGGGTTGGGGGTGAGGTGAGGTGTGCTGTGGAGGGTTGGGGTGGGGTGAGGTGCTGTGGAGGGGTTGGGGGTGAGGTGGGTGTTGTGGAGGGTTGGGGTGGGGTGGGGTGTGCTGTGGAGGGGTTGGGGTGGGGTGGGGTGTGTTGTGGGAGGGGTTGGATGAGGTGAGGTGGTGGAGGGGTTGGGGGTGAGGTGAGGTGTGTGGAGGGTTGGGGTGAGGTTTGAGGTGCTGGGGATGAGGTGGGTGTTGCTGTGTGTGCTGTGATGGCCTGTATACTTGAATAAGGTTTAGTTGTGCTCTGGAGGAGTGAACGAACCTGTGGTGAAAATGGCATCTTGTGTGACGTGACGTAAAGGACTTGTTGTGTGTGTGTGTGTGTGTGTGTGTGTGTGTGTGTGTGTGTGTGTGTGTGTGTGTGTGTGTGTGTGTGTGTGTGTGTGCGTGTGTGTGTGTGTGTGCGTGGTGTGCGTGTGTAGAAGCCTCAACAAACCCAATTTAGGTGTAGGATATGTTCACGAAGCAATTGTTATGTTGAATTGAAAGAATAAAGTATCAGAATGTGAACTTGCAATGTTAGAATTATATATTAGAGAATTAAATAGTATATAAATGGCTAGATATAAGTTATTTTTCAAGGTACAACAGCTTAATTAACTTCTCACCTGTAGAGCGGATACAATAACTACACCTGTTGGATCTCTCAGTTTAACATAATTAAAATAAAATCGTTTAATTGTACAGGTAAATAAACTCGTATGCAAATGTTTTGGTATAAATTGCTTTCAATTGATTGGCTCAGAGTTAATAGAGTGTAGAGAGTTACTGAGTTCACTTGGACCTTTCATTCATATCTTCTACTATTGAAATACCTGTACGTGACATGTGACTCAGTGGTTTGTAAAATGTAAACAAAGATGACTCGGCGATCCTAAAATATAAACAAAGATGATTCAGCGGTTTGTAACATAAACAAAGATGACTCAGCGGTTTGTAACATAAACAAATATGACTCAGCGGTTTGTAACAAATAAAAGATGACTCAGCGGTTTGTAACATATAAACAAATATGAACTTCAGTGGACTTAAAATGTAAAAAATGACTCAGTGGTTTTATAACTACAAACAAGGATGACTCAACGGTTTAAAGAATATAAAAATTATGGCTCAGCTGTTTATAAAACTAAAAAATGACTCCACAGTTTAAGAAATATAAACAAAGATGACTCATGATTACAAGAATGTAAACAAAGATGACTCAGGATCACAAGAATGTAAACAAAGATGACTCAGCGATCACAAGAATGTAAACAAAGATGACTCCAGCGATCCTAAGAATATAAACAAAGATGACTCAGCGATCCTAAGAATGTAAACAAAGATGACTCAGCGATCACAAGAATGTAAACAAAGATACTCAGCGATCACAGAATGTAAACAAAGATGACTCAGCGATCCTAAGAATATAAACAAAGATGACTCAGCGATCCTAAGAATGTAAAACAAAGATGACTCAGCGAACTCAAGAATATAAACAAAGATGACTCAGCGATCCTAAGAATATAAACAAAGATGACTCAGCGATCCTAAGAATATAAACAAAGATGACTCAGCGATCCTAAGAATATAAACAAAGATGACTCAGCGATCCTAAGAATATAAACAAAGATGACTCAGCGATCCTAAGAATATAAACAAAGATGACTCAGCGATTTTGTGATGTCACCTTAGATTAGTCATCTCTTTTTAAAATGTCAACAAACGTGATACAGCATTTTCTGAAACGTTAACAAAATTGATTCAACGACATTCCAATACCAACAAGGATGACTCAGCGATCTCAAGAATGTAAACACAGATAACTCAACTGTATCTGGGAGTCAACAAAGATGACTCAGCAATTCTCGTATATATAAAAAAATGTGTGTTATTTATAGAAAGTGGAAGTGTGATGAAGTGGAGTGGTATTGTGTGGTGTAATATAGTGTAGTATAGTGTAGTATAGTGTGGTGTGATGAGGGATGTTGCTGCATGGTGTGGTATTGTGTAGTAGTATGATGGTGATGGAGAGGGCAGTAGTGTCGTATAGTGTTTGGTGGTGAAGTATGGTGGTGATTTGATCTAGGGATAGTGATAGTGCCATTTTTCGTCTCCATTCTCCCCCTTTTCTTCTCTTCTCCCTCATTTCTTTCCTCATTTATCTCTTCTTTTTTTCTATCTCTCTATCTCCCACACTTTCTCTTCTCTTTTCTCCTCCTCCTCTCCTACACTCCCTCCCTCCTCCTCATATCCTTCTCTTCCTCCTTCTCCTTATCTCCTACTCTCCCTCCCACCTCTCCCACCTCCCTCCTCCTCCCCTCCTCCTAATCATCTACTCTTCCCGCCTCTTCTTCCTCCCTTCTCTCCTTCTTCCTTCCCAATCTTCCTACCCTCCCACCCTCCTCTCCCTCACACTCCCTTCTCCCTTCCTCAACCTAATTCTCCACATCTCCATCACTCTATCTCTGTCTCCCTCTCTCTCACTGATTCTCCTCCTCTCTCCCTCTCCCACTAACTCTCCCTCTTCTCTCCTCTCTCCCACTAACCCTCCCTCTTCTCTCCCTCTCTCTCACCTCTCCCTCTCCTCCCTCTCACTAACTTTCCTCTCCTACCCCTCCCTCTCTCACTAACTCTCCCCCTCTCTTTCATTATCTCTCCTCTCTTCTCCCCTCTCCTCTCCCTTTCCTCTCCCTCTTATCTCCCTCTCTCTCACTAACTCTCCCCCTCTCCTCTCCCTCTCCTCTCCCTCTCTCAGCTCCGGGACAGAGTTTGCTGAGGTCTAGTTAGGCGTGAGGCTGTGTCATTGGTGTTCATGCATGACAAGCCAACACTACCGTATGTCCCTCCACCACCATGTATGTCCCTCCACCACCATATATGTCCCTCCACCACCACGTATGTCCCTCCACCACCACGTATGTTCCTCCACCACCACGTATGTCCCTCCACCACCACGTATGTCCCTCCAACCACGTATGTCCCTCCACCACCACGTATGTCCCTCCACCACCATGTATGTTCCTCCACCACCACGTATGTCCCTCCACCACCTCATGTCCTCCCCCATGTGTCCCTCCACCACCACGTATGTCCCTCCACCACCAAGTATGTCCCTCCACCACCATGTATGTCCCTCCACCACCACGTATGTCCCTCCACCACCACGTATGTCCCTCCATCAGATGCTCGTCTCTGGCAATGAAATACATGAACTAGCATTTCGAGTAGTGTAAGATGCTATTATTAACTATTTACAGTCGTTTGGAGCTACAAGATATAATAACTAGCATTTCGAGTAGTGTAAGATGCTATTATTAACTATTTACAGTTATTTGTGGCTCGAACATCTCGTGAAGGGGGTTGCTAGTAGCTCACTTTGCCATTTTTCGCCACCAGCACCTCTCGTCTACACCAGCAAGATGTCTTAAACAGCATTTCAAAGGACAGGAAACACCATTTACTTTCTTTATATCTTTACTATTTACGGTCGGGTACATCTCCAAGACATTTCTACCGCTTGGATGAGTATTGAGAGGAGGATTGCCAACCATTCCTCGAACTTGTACCAGTTCTCACCTCCCCCAGGTTCCAGAGACAGCATCAGTACAGGTCCTGGGAATAACCTTGAGTGTGTTTTGAGTTAGTGTGTTGTATCATCATCTTCTGCCTGCCTCTAGTACTGGTGGTGTTGCGAAAGGGGGAGTGTTGGGTTAACTCTTGTTTCTGTCTGTCTGTCTGTCTGTCTCACCCTTTGTTTACCTTCCACTGTCTCTACCTTCCTCCTTTATCTCTCTATACCTCCCACCGTTTCCTCCTTCCCTCCCCTTTTCTCTCTCTCTACTTCCCATTTATCTTTCTTCCCTCCTCCTCTCCTACAATGTCTCTTACCTCTATGTCACTCCTCCTCTCCACCTTCCTCCCCTCCCTCCTCCCTCCCCCTCACTCCCTCCCCTCACTCCTCCCTCCCTCCTCCCTCCCTCCCCACTCCCTTCCTCCCTCCCTCCCTCCCTCCCTCCCTCTCACCATCACAGCCGACCATCCTCAGCCTCCTCCTCTTCAACAATATCATCCACCATATCTTTTCCCCTCCCCCCTTGTATCTCCCACACGAAAATACCAACAATCTCTCGCCATTTGTGCCTCCTTTACCCCGTGGCCCTCCCTCCCTCCCAGCCTCCCTTCCCTCCCTGGCCCTCCCTCCTCCCTGGCCCTTCAATACCCCTTCCTCCCCCCATCCCTCCCTGTCTCTCCCTTACCCCTTTGTAGTCCTCCTTTCCCTCCCTAGCACCCCCGACCCTCCCTCCCCTCTCCCTCTCCCTTCCCTCCCCGTCCCTCTCTTCCCTCCTTCCTCCCCCCCCCACCCCTCCGTCTTCTTAGGGGTGTCCTGTTGATGACACCTGTACACTGTATTGAGAAACCTGTGTTTTGCTTCTCTCTCTCTCTCTCTCTCTCTCTCTCTCTCTCTCTCTCTCTCTCTCTCTTTCTCTCTCTCTCTCTCTCTCTCTCTCTCTCTCTCTCTCTCTCTCTCTCTCTCTCTCTCTCTCTCTCTTCTTTTTATCAATCTATTTGTCTTTTAAACCATCCACTATCGCCGCCATTCCTGACGTTACTCTCAAAGGC
>NW_024751130.1:40000-45000 GCF_018991925.1 Homarus americanus
GTGTCGTCCCTGTGTCGTCCTGTAATCGTCAGTGTCGTCCTGTGTCGTCCAGTGTCGTCCTGTGTCGTCCTGCGTCCTGTCGTCAATGTCGTCCTGTGTCGTCCAGTGTGGTCTGTTGTCGTCCAGTGTCGTCCTGTGTCGTCCCGTTGTGTATGTTCGTACTGTTCGTCATAATGTCGTCCTGTGTCGTCAGGGTGTCGTCAGTGTCGTCCTGTGTGATGAATCCTGTGTCGTCCTGTGTCGTCCAGTGTCGTCCAGTGTAGTCCCGTATTGTCGTCCTGTTGTCGTCAGTGTCTCGTCCTGTGTCGTCCAGTGTCGTCCTGTGTCGTCCAGTGTCGTCAATTGTCGTCCAATGTCGTCCTGTGTCGTCCTCTATGTCGTCCTGTGTCGTCCCAGGTCGTCCAGTGTCGTCCTGTGTCGTCCTGTATGTCGTCAGTGTCGTCCTGTATGTCGTCAGTGTCGTCCTGTGTCGTCCTGTGTCGTCCAGTGTCGTCCTGTGTCGTCCTGTGTCGTCCTGTGTCGTCCTGGTCGTCCTGTGTCGTCCATTGTCCTGTCGTCCTGTGTCGTCCTGTGTCGTCCAGTGTCGTCCTGTGTCGTCTGTGTCGTCGTGTCGTCCTGTGTCGTCCTGTGTCGTCCTGTGTCGTCAGTGTCGTCAGTGTCGTCTCCAGTGTCGTCCTGTGTCCTGTGTCGTCCTGTGTCGTCCAGTGTCGTCAGTGTCGTCCTGTGTCGTCCTGTGTCGTCCTGTGTCGTCCTGTTTCGTTGTCGTCCAGTGTCGTCCGTGTCGTCCAGTGTCGTCCTGTTGTGTCGTCCTGTGTCGTCCTGTGTGTCAGTCGTCCTGTCGTCCAGTGTCGTCTGTGTCGTCCTGTGTCGTCCTGTCGTCCTGTGTCGTCATCAGCATCGTTAATTTCGTCGCGTCGTTTATCAGGCTGAAACATGATACAAGGAAGGGGGTGGGTGGGAGGACTGGAGGGAGGGAAGGGTTGATTGAAGAATATAGGGAAGGGATGAAGGGGGACTGGAGGAGGAGAAAGGTGGAAGGAAGGCGGAAGGGAGGGATAAGAGCAACAAGTTGAACACACACACACACACACACACACAGGAGTTATAAATTAACCTCAACTATTATAAGTACTGTTCTCTTAACAATTAATTATTCTATTATATTAAACCAGTATCAAATATTAATTAAACAAAAAACAAAAAAAAAATAGAAAGAAACAAAAATTCTCCGTAGAAAAACCAGAAAAAACGGAAAGTTTTTTTTGCCGGAACATGCTCGGGACCTCAATATCTGTGCCTCTTCTTCTTCTTCTTACGACCATCTGGTATTGTTTTGCCTGCCCTTAACTCTACTACTACTACTACTACTACTACTACTACTACTACTACTACTACTACTACTACTACTACTACTACTGCTGCTTAACACGATCAACATTCAGCCCTGCATTATACAAGGTTTTCATCCTCACACACACACACACACACGGGGAATTAATGTAAGGTCCAGAGGAAACTTTGGTTACGTTTAGGGAATGTCCATTTTAGCCTCGACTTTTTCTTTAGTGGTTCAATAATTCCCATAGTGGACAGGGTCGGGCTGGGGAGTCTCTCTTCCTGCCTAGGAGAATGAAAAAATAATCCTTACACTAGGGAAAATGGAACGTGGACTATGATGTTATAAACCTTTTGGTCTCTTATGAGTTTTATAGCGATGGGGAATTTTATAGGAAAAACTAGTTCGTTTCTTTAATTATGATTTTTAATTTTTTGGTGTGTGTTTAAATTCTCGATTATAAAGATTTGGTTTTAAATTCTTGTCATTGGATTTTTAAGAATTTATTTTCGTTTTTTTTTGGGAGGATTGTTTATGCTTTATTTTTATTATAAGTAGATGACATTAATCTGTTTTAATATATATTTCTCTCTCTCTCTCTCTCTCTCTCTCTCTCTCTCTCTCTCTCTCTGGGGTTCCTCAAGGTAGTAATCTCATCTCCTTTACCCTTTATCATGGTCATCCTCCATCTTCTTCTCACCTTTTTTCATTTGATCTTCCTCTCTCTATTTACCTCTCCTTCATTCTTGTAAATTATCTCTTCTTTCTCTATCTCTTCCTTAATTCCCTTGTCTCTTTTGTCTCATTTTGTAGTATTTACTTTTGTTTTATCTTAATCTTTCTCTCTGTCTTTCTTTATTTCTTGTAATCTTTCTTTTCACTTTTTTCTTTGTCCTTTTTGTCTCTTTTTTTAATTTCTTCAACATTTGTTTTTTTCCTATTTTCATGATTTATTTATTTTTCTATATGTCTTATCTTTTTATTCTCTATTTTTTTCCTTATGTTTTGTCATGTATTTTTCTTCTCTGTTCTTATGTCTTACAACTTTTTTCTCTTTGGTCTATCTTTTTTTCTTTCTCTTCCTATTTCCTTTCTTATTTTCTCTCATTTCTCTTTGATGTGTCTTTGTTTCTTTTATCCTTTTCTTTTATTTCTTTCTCTTGTGTTTATTTTTTGTTGTATCTTATTTTTTTAGTTATCTTTGTTGTCTCATTTTCTGTCGTTGTTATTTTCGTTTTCTGTTTTTCGTTTTCTTTCGTTTTCGCATTTCTCGCTATTTCTCATTTACATGTCAGGTTCTTCCTTCGTCTTCTGTTCTTACTCTGTTTATTCACGACTATATCCTGCCTCCCGTGTTCTCCTCCTCTTTTCTCTTTTACTCTCTCTTTTTCTCTTTTTGATCCCGTTCCTTCCTTCTCACCTTCCCCCATCTTCCTCCTCTTCCTCTTCCCCTCCTTCATCACCTCTCCCTCCTCCCCTCCATCTTCCTTTTCTCCCTCTTCCCCTTCATCTTCCTCTTCCTCCTCCCCTTCATCTCTCCTACCCCTCCTCCTCCTTTCCCTCTTTTCTCCATAATTTTCTCCTCTCCCCTCTCTCCTTCCTTCCCTCCTTTCCTCCCCCACTTACAGACAGGGAGACGCCCATAAATTCTCTACCTGAACAAAAGCTCGTTAACCCACTACCTGTGCAATTTCTTCACCCTGTGTGTTCGTGTTTTGTTTTTACCCTGAGTGTTTTTTTTTACTCATTCACCTGTGTTTTTTTTACTTATACACCTGTTTTTCTTTACAATATCTCGTTTGTGTTTTATTTCATATTTCTCGCTGTTTTTGTGTTTGAGACTTTTTATTTGTCGCGCGTGCGTGCTGATGCGTGTGTGTGTGTATGTGTATGTGTATGTGTATGTGTGTGTGTGTGTGTGTGTGTTTGTTTCGTTTTCCATTATTATTTATTGATGTTTTATTTGGGTGCGTTGTTTGCGTTCTTCATATATATATATATATATATATATATATATATATATATATATATATATATATATATATATATATATATATATATATATATATATATATATATATATATATATATATATATATTTTACACCATTTTTTATTTTTTTATTTTTTCGATATTTATTGTTTGTTTATATTTACATGTTTATTCATTTCTTGTTTTGTTTTCATGTTTATTTTTTCTTGTTTGTCTCTCGCTCACCTCACCAGGTGGAGTTTCTTCCAGAACACACACCTTCCTCTAAATTCCCAGGCAATTTCTTTCACCCGACTACCCCCCCTCCTCCCCCTCCCAGGCACAATTTTCCTCTCCCCCACCTGTGCAATTTCTCCCCAACTACCTGTGCAACGTAATCTTTTTACACACACACACTCTCTCTCTCTCTTTCTCTTTCTCTTCTTCTCTTTATCTTTTTCTTTCCTTCTCTCTCTCTCTCTCTCTCTCTCTCTCTCTCTCTCTCTCTCTCTCTCTCTCTCTCTTCTCTCTCTTCTCTCTTTATCTTTCTTTCTCTTTTCCTTCTCTCTCTCTCCTTTCTACAGGGATTTATTTGTGATTCTTACCCTACCTGTGCCTCCTTACTCTCCACTACCTGTGCTTTTTTCTCCACTACCTGTGCCTCGTACTCCCTACCTGTGTACCTGACTGCACCTGAGCCCTTACTGTCCACTTCATACATATTTGAAGGAATATATAACCTTGCTCAACTTGTTTTCAAATATTCATGTGGGTGAGACCTTTGTTTTGTTCTTCTTCTCTTTTTTTTTTTTTTTTTTTCTCTCTCTCTCTTTGTTTCTCTCTGCTGTATATGTGTCTCTTTGTCTCTCTCTGTCTCTTGGGATAACATAAGAGAGAACGAGGGAGAACACCAAGAACAGAGAGAGAGAGAGAGAGAAGAGAAGAAGGAACCTATTCAAACTATCCACAAATGTGACGCAAATTTTCAAAAACAAACATTAAAAATTTTAGTAAAAAAAAAATAATACCCTTAGTGTATATTATATGCTAATTAATTACATCTAAACTACAGATAATTAAATATAAATCACATCTATACATATATTAACTATGATTATGTGGAAGACAACAAAAAAAATTACCAATAAAATCATAGCGAAGGAAAGGAGATGATGATTCCTGGATTACATTTCTTGTAGGTAATGGATTCGTTCATTCACTCTGGCGGGAAACAAGTTAGCTGTCACGATCAGTCTCAAGGGGGCTGGGGGGTAGGGAGGAAATAAGTGTGTCAGGGAAATTAATTAAGAGACGTTCTGACACTTGGGGAAATAATTCAAGGGGATTGACCTTTACATACCGCTGAGCTTAAGGTGATGGACGTCTATTGTGTGTGAAGGATAAGCTTAGTTTCGGGGATATTTTATACGAATATTTTTTATTATTATTTACTTGGGTGTTTTAGGGACACACACACACACACACACACACACACACACACACACACACACACACACACACACACACACACATTAAATTAAGGAGGTGACTGAGGGTTGAACCTCATGGTATCAACAGTCCACACAGCCACCACCTGTTCTAATTTCTGGGAATCTCCTCCTGGCAGCCCTGAGTCTACTAGCACGCGATGGTGAACCTCTCCTCCACACCCTGTCTTGTGAACCTCTCCTCA
>NW_024751130.1:50000-170000 GCF_018991925.1 Homarus americanus
GAATGGGCAGGTAGAATGAGAGGATGGTCAGGTGGAGGAAGGCTGTCCAGGTGGAGTGGTATGGCCAGGTGGGTGGGAGGATGGCCAGGTGGGAGTGGGTGGATGGCCAGGTGGAGTGGGTGATGGGCAGGTGGAGTGGGTGGATGGCCAGGTGAGGGTGAATGGCTAGGTGGAGTGGGTGGATGGCCAGGTGGAGGGTTGGATGGCCAGTGAGTGGGTGGATGGCCAGGTGGGAGTGGGTGGATGGCAGGTGGAGTGGGTGCATGGGCAGTGGAGTGGGTGAATGGCCAGGTGGAGTGGGTGGATGGCCAGGTGGAGGGGTGAATGGCCAGGTGGAGTGGGTGGATGGCCAGGTGAGGGTTGGATGGCCAGGTGGGGGGTGGATGGCCAGGTGGTGGGTGGATGGCCAGGTGGAGGGGTGGATGGGCAGGTGGAGTGGGTGGATGGCCAGGTGGAGGGTTGATGGCCAGGTGGAGGGGTGGAGGGCCAGGTGGAGTGGGTAGGCCAGTTGGGGAGGATGACCAGGTGGAGTGGGTGGATGGCCAGGTGAGTGGGTGGATGGGCAGGTGAGTGGGTGGATGGGCAGGTGGAGGGGTGGATGGGCAGGTGGGAGGGGAGGATGGCCAGGTGGAATGGGAGGATGGCCAGGTGGAGGGAGGATGGCCGATGGAATGGGAGGATGGCCAGGTGGAGGGAGGATGCAGATGGAATGGGAGGATGGCCAGGTGGAGTGAGGATGGCCAGATGGAATGGGAGGATGATCCAAGGGAATGGGAGGATGGCGAGGTGGGTGTGTGTGTGTGTGTGTGTGTGTGTGTGTGTGTGTGTGTGTGTGTGTGTGTGTGTGTGTGAAAATTAGGAGAATTATTATGTTCATTGTTCATCTATCTATCTATCTATCTATCTATCTATCTATCTATCTATCTATCTATCTATCTATCTATCTATCTATCTATCTATTATCTATCTTCTATCTATCTGTCTCTATCTGTCTGTCTGTCTGTCTGTCTGTCTGTCTGTCTGTATCTGTCTGTCTGTCTATCTGTCTGTCTGTCTGTCTGTCTGTTCGTATCTGTCTGTCTGTCTGTCTGTCTGTCTGTCTGTCTGTCATAGAGTATCATTGAAGGCGTATCAAAACAACATACTCTGCCTTTAACTCACTCTAAATGTTGACTTATCATCAGGGAGGCGATGTTGTGGTAGGGAAGGGAGGGGGAGGGAGGGGAAGGGGGAGGGGAGAAGGAGGTGGAGAGGAGAGGGAGAACAGGGAGGAGGTTGGGGCTGGGGATGGAGGGAAGGGAAGTGGGGATGGAGAGGGAAAAGGATAAAGGTAGGGGAGGGAAGAAGAAGGAGGGGATGAAGGGGAGAGAGGGAGGGGATGAGAGGGAGGGAGGGGGTAGGAGGAGAAGGGAGTCCTGATCCAAGAGTCTCCGGTGATCCTAAGTCAATTTTTCTCTCGTTACTAAAAGGAACATAAGAACGGATATAATTATATATTTGGTGAACTTGAAGAATAGCAGTTCAATATGGAGGCACATATTCGCTAAGACCTAAATACGAAATCTTACACTGAGATACTAAATTAACCTGACAAACTACCCTTAACCCACCTTAACTACCACAACAACAGTTAAAGGAACAGATAATCACCAACGGGATATCTTGTGGACTGCTGGATGTGTGTCGACCCAAAATACAGCCATCCATCACAGGAGTCATTTGTACCTGTATGGTGATCGCTGTTCACTCTCACAACCAATTATACACCTGCATAAATTGTCGGCGGATTTAAAAAACTGTCACACTCACCCGACGGACATCAATCTGTGTCAAGTGGCCGACTGTTGTTAGGTGACTGTCTAGTGTGATCGACTGTGTTAGGTGACTGTCTAGTGTGATCGACTGTGTTAGGTGACTGTCTAGTGATCGACTGTGTTAGGTGACTGTCTAGTGTGATCGACTGTGTTAGGTGACTGTCTAGTGTGATCGACTGTGTTAGGTGACTGTCTAGTGTGATCGACTGTGTTAGGTGACTGTGTAGTGTGATCGACTGTGGTAGGTGACTGTTAGTGTGATCGACTGTGTTAGGTGACTGTCTAGTGTGATCGACTGTGTTAGGTGACTGTCTAGTGTGATCGACTGTGTTAGGTGACTGTCTAGTGTTGATCGAGAAGTGACTGTCTAGTGTGATCGACGTTAGGTGACTGTCTAGTGTGATCGACTGTGTTAGGTGACTGTCTAGTGTGATCGACTGTGTAGGTGACTGCTGTGTGATCGACTGTGTTAGGTGACTGTCTAGTGTGATCGACTGTGTTGGGGTGACTGTCTAGTGTGATCGATCAGGTGCTTTGTCTAGTGATCGATTGTGTTAGGTGACTGTCAGTGATCGACTGTGTTAGGTGACTGTCTAGTGTGATCGACTGTGTTAGGTGACTGTCTAGTGTGATCGACTGTGTTAGGTGACTGTGTAGTGTGATCGACTGTGTTGGCTGGCTCTGTTAAGTGACCGATCTGTGAACTGATTATGACAGGTATGTCAACTATCAGTGTCAAGTAGCTGTATAAAAAGTAACTGTGTCAACTATGTCAAGAGACTGTAAATGATCTGTGTCAAATAATATTATTTGATCCATGTCCAGTGTCAAGTGATTACGACAAATGCCAGTTCATGCAAATCCTTTTTCAACAGTCAGTAACTGTAAGGAGGCTGTCACTTAACAGTCGACGTAACGGGTTAAAGTAGGTATCACCTCTCTCTCTCTCTCTCTCTCAGTACCTCACTGCCCTCTCCCCTGTCTACCGTCTAACCCCAAAAGAGGATGGGATGAGGCATCCAGCCGTGTGAGCAAAGTATTAGACTAAACCTAACAACCCGAGACTGCCAGTGCACATCAAAGTCCCAGGGCCCTCCCTCCCTCCCCTCCCTCCCTTTCCATAAGTACTTCAGAGGCCCTTCCTTTCTCCCATCCTCCCTTCCTACCCTCCTTTCCATGAGTACTTCAGAGCCCTTTTCCTCCCTTTCCATGAATACTTCAGAGCCTTTTCCTCCCTTTCCATGAGTACTTCAGAGCCCCTCTCTCTTCCATGAGTACTTCAGAGCCTTTTCTCCTTTCCATGAGTACTTCAGAGCCCCTTCCCTTTCCATGAGTACTTCTCCAGAGCCTTTTCCTCCCTTTCCATGAGTACTTCAGAGCCCTTCCTCCTCTTCCATGAGTACTTCAGAGCCCTTTCTCTCCTTCCATGAGTACTTAGAGCTCCCTTCCTCCCCTCCGTGAGTACTTCAGGGCCCCACCACCTCTCCAGGATGATTACCTCGTTCCATAAGTACCAAGAAGGTCACCACCCCTTCCAGCCTGCCAGGTAAGGTTCTCCCTTCCAGCCTGCCAGGTATGTCCTCCCCTTCCAGCCCTTCTGCCAGGGTATGTCTTCCCTTCCAGCCTGCCAGGGGTATGTCTTCCCTTCCAGCCTGCCAGGGGTATGTCTTCCCTCCAGCCTCTGCCAGGGGCATGTCTTCCCTTCCAGCTTCCGCTGCATGTCTCCCTTCCAGCTCTGCCAGGGAGTCTTCCCCCTCCAGCTCCCAGGGGCATGTCTTCCCTCCAGCCCTCACAGGGTATGTCTCCTCCACCTGCCAGGGTATGTCTCTCCCTCCAGCCTGCCAGGGGATGTCTTCCCCTCCAGCCCTGGCCAGGGCAGCTCCCCCTCCAGCCTGCCAGGGCATGTCTTCTCCAGCCCTGCCAGGGATGTCTTCCCTCCAGCCTGCCAGGGCATGTCTCCCCTTCCAGCCCAAGCGGTATGTCCCTTCCAGCCTGCCAGGGGACCCTCCAGCTCTGCCAGGGCATGTCTTCCTCCAGCCTGCCAGGGTATGTCTTTCTCCAGCTCTGCCAGGGTATGTCTTCCCCTTCCAGCCCTGCCAGGGCATGTCTTCCTCCAGCCTGCCAGGGGTATGTCTTCCCTTCCAGCTCTGCCAGGGAGAGTGTTCCTCCCTCCAGCCTGCCAGGGCATGTCTCCCCTCCAGCTCCTGCCAGGGCATGTCTTCCCTCCAGCCCGCCAGGGTATGTCTCCTCCAGCCCTCCAGGGCATGTCTTCCCTTCCAGCCCTGCAGGGTTCTTCCCCTCCAGCTCTGCCAGGGGTATGTCTTCCCCTCCAGCCTGCCAGGGGCATTCCCCCTCCAGCTCCCAGGCATGTCTTTCTCCAGCCTGCCCTCCAGCCAGGCTGCATGTCTTCCCTTCCAGCCCTGCCAGGGTATGTCTTCCCCTCCAGCCTGCCAGGGCATGTCTTCCCTCCAGCTCTGCCAGGGGTATGTCTTTCTCCAGCCTGCCAGGGCATGTCTTCCCCTCCAGCTCTGCCAGGGGATGTCTTCCCTTCCAGCCCCACAGGGGGTATGTCTTCCTCCAGCTCTGCCAGGCATGTCTTCCAGCCCCAGGGTATGTCTTTCTCCAGCCCCAGGGGAGGCCTCCCCTCCAGCCTGCCAGGGCATGTCTTTCTCCAGCCTGCCAGGGATGTCTTCCCTCCAGCCCTCAGGGGTATGTCTTCCCCTTCCAGCCTGCCAGGGGATGTCTTCCCTCCAGCTCCCAGGGTATGTCTCCCTTCCAGCCCGCCAGTATGTCTTCCCCTTCCAGCTCCCAGGGCATGTCTTTCTCCAGCCCTGCCAGGGCATGTCTTCCTCTTCCAGCCTGCCAGTATGCCCTCCCTCTTCCAGCTCTGCCAGGCATGTCTTCCTCCAGCCTGCCAGGGCGTCTTCCCTTCCAGCTCTGCCAGGGGTATGTCCTTCCTCAGCCTGCCAGGGGATGTCTTCCTCCAGCCTGCCAGGGGGCCTTCTCCCTTCCAGCTCTGCCAGTATGTCTTCCTCCAGCTCCTGCCAGGGGTATGTCTCCCCTCCAGCCTGCCAGGGGTCATGTCTTCCCTCCAGCCTGCCAGGGCATGTCTTCCTCTTCCAGCTCTGCCAGGGGTATGTCTTCCCCTTCCAGCTCTGCCAGGGGTATGTCTTCCCCTTCCAGCTCTGCCAGGGGTATGTCTTCCTCTTCCAGCTCTGCCAGGGGTATGTCTTCCCCTTCCAGCTCTGCCAGGGGTATGTCTTCCATTAGTACAATTAATTATCTCTCTCTTCTACTTACTAGATAATAATGAGGTAATTACGAAGGAGGTGAAGGAGAAACATAGATAATAACTCAAAGGAACATATATAATGACGAACCAGAAAGAGGGAGGTAAGGACAGACTCTACCACCAGGTATAGGGCGTTGACCTTTGACCTACCAACTACTAAATTAAACCAGGTGTGATTAGGTAACAGCCGACACACCTACACCACGCCTCATCACTGTTTGGGTTTACCTATACTGTATACAGGTGTTTACTTGATGGGTAAACAGGTAGTTTGAAAGGTGTTATGTACAGTATAGAGAAACATAACGACTTAATGTACACACACACACACACACACACACACACACACACACACACACACACACACACACACATACACACACACACATAAAAAAGCCTTAAACAAACGTATCATAACAATAAAAAAATAAACACAAATTTGTAAATGAAATCAACTAAACATTAAGAAAAACTAATAATGAGGATTTTTTAGAGTATAACGAACGAACGAAATGGAAAAAAATGGTAATAATGTTGATAAAAATGTTGTTTAATGGAAAATAAATAGGGGATTAAAAAGAGGTGACAGGTATACATGAGTAATTAGTTGACTCCAGGTAGTAAGGGAAAAGGTGATAGATGAGAGAGAGAGAGAGAGAGAGAGAGAGAGAGAGAGAGGTCAGGAGGAGGAAGAGGAAGGGGAAGAAAATGCTGTAAAGTGGATGGAAGAGGATGATGGATGGATTGGATGGAGAAAGAGGAGGATGTGAAGATGGATGGAGGGACAGAGAAAAGGAGGAGGAGGTAGGAAAGAGAGGAGAGGGTGAGGAAGAAGAGGAGAAGGAGAAAGAATATGAAGAGAGGGAAGAAGAGGAGGAAGAAGAAAATGAAGAGAGGGGGAAAATGAAGAAGAGGAAAAGGGAGAGGACGAGGAAGAAGAAAAAGAGAAGAGAAGAAAAGGAAAAAGGAGAAGAGGAAAAAGAAGAAGAGGAAGAAAAAGAGAAGAGGAGGAAAGGAAAAACAAGACGGAGAAGGGGAAGAGGAAGAAGAAGAAGATGAAGAAGAAGAAGAGTAAAAGGAAAAAAAAATAGAGGAAGAGGAAGAAGGGGAAGAAGAGGACTGACTTAAATACAAAACACCCGACAGGACAAAACACAGGCGCTGTAAATATCATTAACTATGGAACCATCTTCAAACTTGGTCCACCTCCTCCACAAAGTTAAGTGCAAAACAGACACATTGTTTTAATACATCAGCTCCCCCCTTCCCTGTCCCTCCTTCCTCCCTCCCCTTCCCCACTCACTCACCCCCTCCCCACCCCCCACTCACTCACCCTCCCCCACCCCACCACTGACCCCCACCCACCCACTCATCCTCTCTCACTCAAACTTCACCCCTTCACCACCCTCACCCATCCCTCATTCACCCCCACCACTACCTCTTTCCCCAACTTCCTCTGCCCACCATTTCCATATCCCCCTCTCCCTCAAACTTCCCTCCGCCCCACAAAACACACTTCAAACTTAAGGAAGGAATTGAGAAAATCGAGTCTTCTCTCCCTTCAAAAAACTCCTCCCTTTTTTCTCCTTTCCATAAGCCTCCTTCTTTCAATTTCTTCCATTGCCTCTTTATCCCCCTTTCCTTCCCAAACCCCACTTCCTCCTAAACCCCTTCCCTCGTCTCCTTATCCCTTTCTCCTCCTCCCTTCCTCCTTAATCCCCATCTTCTGAAACCTCTACCTTTAAAACCTTTTACGTTAGAGGTAAGCTAGGTTAAGGTAGGTTAGGTTAGGTTAGGTTAGTTAGGTTAGGTTGAAGTTAGGTTAGGTTGTGTTAGTAGGGTTAGGTTGGGGTTTGTTTGCTGGGTTAGGGTTGGGTTAGGGTTATGCTGGGTTGTGGTTAGGGGTGAAAGGGGTTAGGTTATGCAGGTTAGGTTATGCTGTTAGGGTTAGGTTATGCTGGAGGGTTAGGTTGCTGGCCAGGTTGGCGGTTGCTGTGCTAGGTTAGGTTGCTGCTAAGCCAGATTTGGGGTTAAGGCATAGGTTATTGGTTATGCTGGCTAGGTTAGGTTGCTGGGTTAGGGTTATGGTTGCTGGGTTAGGGTTAGGGTTATGTTGCTGGGTTAGGTTAGGTTATGCTGGGTTAGGTTATGTTAGAGTTAGTGCCATGCTGGGTTAGGTTAGGGTTATGCTGTCAGGGTTAGGTTATAGTCTGCCAGGTTAGGTTGCATGCTGGGTTAAGGTTAGGCTATGCTGGCTGGGTTAGGTTGTCAGAATATGTTGCTTGCCAGGTTAGGTTAAGCTGGGTTAGGTTAGGTTGCTGTCAGGTTATAGGTTATGCTGGCCAGGTTAGTTGCTTAAATAGGGTTAGGGTTGCTGTCAGGGTTAGGCTTGGTTATGCTGGGTTAGGTTAGGGTATGCTGGGTTATGCTGGGTTAGGTTAGGTTGCGTTGGGTGTTAAGGCAATAGTTTAAGTGCTGGGGTTAGGTTATGCTGGGTTAGGCTTGTAGTTAAATAGGTTAGGTTATGCTGGGTTAGGTTATGGTTAAGCTGGTTAGGTTATGGTTATGCTGGGTTAGGGTTTGGGTTATGCTGGGTTAGGTTAGGTTATGCTGGGTTAGGTTATGGTTATGCTGGGTTAGGTTAGGGTTATGCTGGTTAGGGTTAGGTTATGCTGGGTTAGGTTAGGGTTGTTGGGTTAGGTTAGGGTTATGCTGGGTTAGGGTTTGGGTTATGCTGGGTTAGGTTAGGGTTATGCCAAGTTAGTTAGGTTATGCTGCTGTTAAGGTGTTAGGTTAGGTTATGCTGGGTTAGGTTAGGTTATGCTGGGTTAGGGTTAGGTTATGCTGGGCCAGTTAGTGTTGCTGCCAGGTTAGGGGTTGTGCTGTAAGGGTTAGGTTACTGGGTTAGTTAGGGTTATGCTGGGTTATGGTTATGCTGGGTTAGGTTAGGTTATGCTGGCCAGGTTATGTTGCGGTTAGGTTATGGTTATGCTGGGTTAGTTATGCTGGGTTAGGTTAGGTTGTTGGGGTTAGGTTATGGTTAGGTTAGGTTATGGTTATGCTGGGTTAGGTTAGGGTTATGCTGGGTTAGGTTAGGTTATGCTGGGTTAGGTTAGGTTATGCTGGGCCAGGGGTTAGGCTATGCTGGGTTAGTTAGGGTTATGCTGGGTTAGGGTTAAGTTGGTAGGGTTGCGAGAAGCTAGTTATGCTGGGTTGGCGCTGGGTTGTGTTAGGTTATGCTGGGTTAGGTTAGGTTATGCTGGGTTATGTTAGGTTATGCTGGGTTAGGTTAGGGTTATGCTGGGTTGCGCTGGGTTGTGGAGGTTAGGGTTGCTGGGTTAGGTTAGGTTGTTGCCAGGTTAGTTATGCTGTAGCTAGGTTATGTTGGGTTGCAATAGGTTAGGGTTATGCTGGGTTAAATGGTTGCTGGGTTAGGTTAGTGTCTGGGATAAGGTTGTTATGCAGTTAGGTTAGGTTGTCTGGGTTAGGTTAGGTTATGCTGTTGAGAGTTGTGTTAGGGTGTTATGCTTTGCAGAAGTGATGGTTGTTGGGTTGTTGTCATGCTGGGTTAGGTTAGGTTATGCTGCTATTGGGTTGGTGCTGTTGTATGCTGGGTTATGCTGGTTAGGTTAGGTTATGCTGTGTTAGAAATATGCTGGGTTAGTTAGGTTATGCTGGGTTAGGTTAGGTTATGCTGCCGGTTAGGTTGCTTCGGGTTAGGTTTGGTTATGCTGGGTTAGGTTAGGTTATGCTGCTTAGTTAGGTTAAGTTGGGTTAGGTTAGGTTATGCTGGGTTAGGTTAGGGTTGCTGGGTTAGTTATGCTGGGCTGCAGTTAGGTTATGCTGGGTTATGCTGGGTTAGGTTAGGGTTATGCTGGGTTATGCTGGGTTGAGTTAGGGTTATGCTGGGTTATGCTGGGTTAGGTAAGGGTTATGCTGGGTTATGCTGGGTTGGGTTAGGGTTATGCTAGGTTTATGCTGGGTTGGGTTAGGTTATGCTTGGGTTATGCTGGGTTAGGTTAGGTTACTGGGTTAGGTTAGGTATGTTCTGGGTTAGGTTAGGGTTGAGATTGGGTTAGGTTTGGGTTATGCTGGGTTATGCTGGGTTAGGTTAGGTTATGCTGGGTTATGCTGGGTGAAGTTGAGGTTATGCTGGGTATGCTGAGTTGAGGGTTGCTGGTTGGGTTATGGTTATGTGCTGGGTTAGGTTAGGGTTGGGTTAGTTTAGGTTTGGGTTATGCTGGAGGTTATGCTGGGTTAGGTTGAGGGTTAGCTGGGTTGAGTTAGGGTTATCTGGTTAGGTTGGGGTTGTGCTGGGTTAGATTAGGGTTGTCTTTGGGTTAGCACTGGTTAGGTTAGGGTTATCTGGGTTATGCTGGGTTAGGTTAGGGTTATGCTGGGTTATCTGAACTTTAATCTGGTTTATTTACATTAATTTTCGGATTAAGTATTAGCTGGTCCTACAACACTCTTATAACGACGCCACGATTCACAGTCTCTAAGGAACGTACGATAAATATGATCAACTCGTCCAAAATTCTACCAACTCGTCAAAAATAAATTTACTCGTCCGAAAATTATACCAACTCGTCCGAAAATAAACCAAATCCTCCGAAAATAAAACCAACTCGTCCGAAAATTATACCAACTCGTCCGTAAACTAACTCGTCCGAAAATTATATTAACTCGTCCGAAAATACCACTTACTCGTCCGAAATTATATAAACTGTTCGAAAATTATACCAACTCGTTCGAAAATTATACAAACTCGTCCGAAAATTATATGCTCCTCCGAAATTTATACCAAATCGTCCGACTCTTAATTTTTTTGGTGTAGTATAACTTAATAATTTAGTTAATGATTATTTTTTTTTATCATAGTTACCCTTTGTTTTTCTCCCTTAGTCACCCTCCCACCCTCTCTCCCCTTTCATCCCTTACACTCGCTCACTCTCTTTCCCTCACCCATTTCATTTTCTCCCTTACTCACTCTTTCTCCTTCCTCCCTCACTCAATCTCACTCTCCTAGCTCACCTCCTCCTTTCCTCCCTTTCCCCTCCCTCTCCTTCCTCCTCCCCACTCAATCTCACTCTCCTAGCTCCACCCTCCTCCTTTCCTCTCCTTTCCCCTCACTCTCTCTCCTTCCTTCCCTCCTCCTCAATCTCCTCTCCTAGCTCCACCCTCACTCCTTTTCCTCCCTTTCCCTCACTCTCTTCCTTCCTTCCCTCCCTCACTCCACTTTTCTCCCTCTACTCCCCTTGCCTCCCCTCCTCCTCTCCCTCACCTTCCTCCCTCCTCCCTCCTCTCCCTGACCCACCTATACTCCTAGTGTCTGTCAGGCTGGACCAGGAATTTACACTACCACGGAAAAAGCTGATATGAGGCACCGGTCAATCAACTACAGGGAACAGACCAGCCGAAACAGGAGAATATATTTCACCAAACAACTTTTGTGCTAAGAATATTTCACCAAATTTATCTTTTTTTTTTTGAGACCTGAATTGAGAGCAGTTTTGACTAACGATGTGTGTACAGTGGCACCTCCTTATAACGGACTTGGTTATCGGACTAACCTAACATACATATAGTCCGTTAAATGGAGGTTTCACTGTATGTTTACCGGTGAGAGAAAGACAATTGACAAGTATTATAGAGAAATATTGAATTTTGAACTATATTGCAGGCCATATTGGTCGGTACGTTAACACAGCCCCCGGTACCCAGCCCGATGCATTAACTTACAGCCCCGGTACGTTAACACAGCCCGGTACCACAGCTCCGGTACATTAACACAGCCCCGGTAAGTTAACACAGCCCCGGTACGGTAACACAGCCCCGGTACGGTAACAGCCCCTGGTACGTTAACGCCCCGGTACGTTAACACAGCCCTCGGCGTTAACACAGCTTCGTTAACAGCCCGGTACGTTAACAGCGTTGGTACGGTAACATGCCCGGTACATCAGCACAGCCCCGGTACGACAGCCCCCGTTAACATAGCCCCGGTATGGTAACACAGCCCCTGTACGGTAACACAGCCCCCGTTAACACAGCCCTCGGTACGTTAACACTGCCCTCGGTACGTTAACACAGCTTCCGTTAGCACAGCCCCCATTGCGTTAACACAGCCCCGGTACGGTAACACAGCCCCTGGTACATCAACACAGCCCCGTTAACACAGCCCTGTTAACACAGCCCCGGTACGACAGCCCCGTTAACACAGCCTTTATCACAGCCCCAGTACGACAGCCCCCAGCACAGCCCCAAGTACGACAGCCCCCGTTAACACAGCCCCGTTTTGACAGCCCCGTTAACACAGCTCCGTGCAGCCCCGTTAACACAGCCCCTGTTAACACAGCCCCGTTAACACAGCCCCAGTACACGATATTGATGCCCAGCTCCTGTTAACACAGCCCCTGCATGACAGCCCCTGTTAACACAGCTCCTGCTAACACAGCCCTGGCCTGACAGCCCCGTTAACACAGCTCCCGTTAACACAGCCCCGATGACAGCCCCCGTTAACACAGCTCCTGTTAACACAGCCCCAGTGACAGCCCTGTTAACACAGCCCCGGTCACACAGCCCCTGTATGGCAGCTTAACACAGCTCTGTTCAGCCCCTGTACGACAGCCCCTGATGACTAGCCCCAGTCACACAGCCCCGGTTCGGTAGCCCGTTAACAGCTCCGTTAACACAGGCCCCTGTACGACAGCCCGTTAACACAGCCCCGGTCACACAGCCCCGGTACGACAGCCCCGTTAACACAGCTCCTGCTCACAGCTCCGTTAACACAGCCCCGGTACGACAGCCCCGTTAACACAGCCCCGGTCACACAGGCCCCGGTGACAGCCCCGTTAACACAGCTCCCTGTTAACACAGCTCCCGTTAACACAGCCCCGGTACGACAGCCCCGTTAACACAGCCCCGGTCACACAGCCCCGTTCGACAGCCCCCGTTAACACAGCTCCCGTTAACACAGCCCCCGTTAACACAGCTCCGTTAACAGAGCCCTGTTAACACAGCCCCGGTCACACAGAGTTAATCCCGGGGCTTGTTATGAGAGAGTCAATAGGACGCCTATTAGTTGGGCATCATCTTCAAGTAATCCTTAATTAATCAGTCGCCACCTAGAAAAAAAATAGTGTTCTGTCTGGCTGTCTGTTTGTCTCTGTCTGTCTGTCTGTCTGTCTGTCTGTTGTCTGTCTCTGTTTGTCTGTCTCTGTTTGTCCCTGTTTGTCTATTTGTCTAATTGTTTGTTTGTTTTATGTCTGTCTATCTAACTGTCTGGCTGTCTGTTTTGTCTCTGTCTGTCTGTCTGTCTGTCTGTTTGTCTGTTTGTTTGTTTGTCTGTCTCTGTTTGTCTGTCTCATTTGTCCCTGTCTGTCTATTTGTCTAATTGTTTGTTTGTTTTATGTCTGTCTATCTAAGTCTGTCTGTCTGGTCTGGGTGTCTGTCTGTCTGTCTGTTCAGGTCTGGCTGTCTGTTTTTATGTCTGTTGGTTCTTGTTGTGCTTAGTGGTCTGTAGGGGAACTTTTCTCTGTGGAGGTTAGGTTAAGAAGAGGTTAGGTAGGTTAGGTTAGGTTGTGTTGTAAGAAGAAGAAGAAGTTGTACAGTTAGGCCAGGCTTGAAGTTAGTTAAAGGCCCGGTTGTTAGTTGTGTTGTGTTGCCAGGGTTGAAGAAGCAAGTTAAAGAAGTTGTGCTGTGGGGTTGTGTTAGTTGTGCCAGGTTGTGCCAGGCTAGGCCAGGCAAGGTCTGCCAGGTTAGTTGTGCTAGGTTGAAGCAGGCCAGGCTAGGCTGGGTTGTGCTACAGTTAGGCTAGGCAAGTTGTGTTGTGTGGCCCGGCAGGGCAGGTTGAAGCTAGGTTAAACCAGCCAGGCCAGGTGCTCAGGCCTGGCCCAGGGCTTCAGGCTGGTGCTTGGTGCTTCAGGCCAGGCTTGCGCCAGGCAAGGTCCTCGGCCTGGTGGCCAGCTTGTGCCAGGCCAGGCCAGCCAGGCCAGGCCAGGCCAGGCCAGGCCAGGCCAGGCCAGGCTTCAGCCAGGCCAGGCTTCAGGGCTGGTGCCAGGCCAGCTTGTGCTGCCAGGCGGCTGTGGCCAGGCCAGGCCTGGCCCAGGCCAGGCCAGGCCAGGCCAGGCCAGCCAGGCCAGGCCAGGCCAGGCCAGGCTGGTGCTGGTGGTCAGGCTGGTGCCAGGCCAGGCCAGGCCTGGCCTGGCCTGCCTGGCCTGGCCTGGCTCTGGTTGTGCCAGGTCAGGTTGTGCCAGGCCAGGTTGTGCTGGTGTTGTGCTAGTCAGGTTGTGGCCAGGCCAGGCTGGTGCCAGGTTGTGCTGTGGCCAGGCTTCAGGCTTCAGTTAGAAGAAGTTGAAGAAGAAGCTAGAAGAAGAAGGCTGGGTTGCTGGGTTGCTAGGCTAGGTTGAAGAAGAAGAAGAAGAAGAAGGCTGGGCTGGGCTTAAGCAGGGTTAGCAGGCTAGTTAGGTTAGCTAGTTAGAAGAAGAAGTAGGTTAGGTTAGGTTAGGTTAGGTATATGCAGCCTCGTTATTGATAGTAATTGACAAATGAATAAGATAGATATATAGACAGAGAGAGGGAGAGAGAGAGAGAGAGAGAGAGAGAGTCACCCTCTAGACGTGTGTTATTCAGCTTGTTAAGGGTACAGGACCCCCTTGTCTTGTCACTCCACACTACTCACACCTCCCACCCCTCCTCCTGCCCTCCAGCCACCTGCAGAGGGGAACTAAAAGGCGTATCCTAGGGGGAATCCTTTATGGTTTCTATTCTTCGAAGGATACTCAAAGAGGAATCATATCACATATAAATCCTTCGTGTTGATCCTGTAGGTAAAGTCCTTTAGTTTTTCTAACGTCGAAGGATGGATAGTGTATATATCCTTGAGAGTATCCTTCGCGTCTCCTAACACTGAAGACGATAAAACATGGATTTTTTTTTTGGGTGACACTTTTCGCTAACTTTGCGCCGGAAGTTTTGTAAAGGGAGGAGTGGTGGCGGTGATATGTATAGTCGCCGCCCACCACCACTTTGACGAGAGAGAGAGAGAGAGAGAGAGAGAGAGAGAGACAGACAGACAGACAGACAGAAGGTCATGTTACGTGATTCTGTTTTAATCTGCCTTCCACCACCACCTCTGGGACCTGATTCATGTCTGTCTGTTTGTCTGTCTATTTTTCATTTCCCGGATAGTTTTATCTGAGGGAGGAGGAGAGAGAGGGGGAAGGGAGAGAGAGGAGGAAGGTGAGGGGAGGAGGAGAGAGGTGGAAGGAGAGAGAGAGGAAGGTGAGGAGGAGGAGGAGAGGTGAAGTGGAGAGAGAGAGGAAGGTGAGGGGAGGAGGAGGAGAGGGGATGGAGAGAGAGAGGAAGGAGGGAGAGGAGGAGAGGTGAAGGAGAGAGGAAGAGGGGAGGAGGAGAGGAAGAGAGAGAGAGAGGGGTGAGGGGAGGAGGAGGAGAGGTGAAGTGGAGAGAGAGGAAGGTGGAGGAGGAGGAGGAGAGGGAAGTGAGAGAGAGAGGAAGGTGGGGAGGAGGAGAGTGGGGTGGAGAGAGAGAGGGAGTGAGGAGGAGGAGGAGGAGAGGGGAAGGAGAGAGAGAGGAAGGTGAGGGAGGAGGAGGAGAGGTAAGGGAGAGAGAGAAGGTGAGGGAGGAGGAGGAGAGGAAGGGAGAGAGAGAGGAAGGGGTGAGGAGAGGTGGGAAGTGGGGAGAGAGAGAGGAAGGGGAGGGGAGGAGGAGGAGGGGGTGGAGAGAGAGAGGAGGAGGGGAGAGGAGGAGGAGAGGAAGTGGAGAGAGAGAGGTGAGAGGAGAGGAGAGGTGAAGTGAGAAAGAGAGGGAAGGTGGGAGGGAGGAGGGAGAGGAAGTAGAGAGAGAGAGAAGGTGAGGGAGGAGGAGGAGGAGGTGTGGGGGAGAGAGAGAGGAAGGTGAGGGGAGGAGGAGGAGGGAGAGGAGAGAGAGAGAGGAAGGTGAGGGAGGAGGTGGAGGAGGGGAAGAGAGAGAGAGGTAGGTGGGGAGGAGGAGGAGGAGAGGAAGTGGAGAGAGAGGAAGGAGGAGGAGGAGGAGGAGGGGGTGAAGGAGAGAGAGGAGGAAGGTGGGGAGGGAGGAGGGAGGAGAGGGGTGAAGGAGAGAGAGGGAAGGTGAGGGAGAGGAGGATGAGAGGTGAAGGGAGAGAGAGAGAAGGTGAGGAGGAGGAGAGAGGTGGAAGGAGAGAGAGAGGAAGGTGGAGGGAGGAGGATGAGGGGAAGGGAGGAGAGAGAGGAAGGTGAGGAGAAGAGGGAGAGGGAAGTGGAGAGAGAGAGGAAGGTGAGGGCGGAGGAGGTGAAGTGGAGAGAGAGAGAGGAAGGTGAGGGAGGAGGATGAGAGGGGGGAAGAGAGAGAGAGAAGGGAGAGGAGGAGGAGGAGAGGAAGGAGAGAGAGAGGAAGGTGAGGGGGAGGAGGTGAAGGAGAGAGAGAGGAAGGTGAGGGGTGGGGAGGAGAGGAAGGGAGAGAGAGGAAGGTGAGAAGGAGGAGGAGGAGGAGGGGAAGGAGAGAGAGAGGAAGGTGAGGGGGAGGAGAGGAAGGAGAGAGAGAGGAAGGTGAGGAGGAGGATGAGAGGTGAAGTGAGAGAGAGGAGGAAGGTGGAGGGGAGGGAGGAGGGGAGAGGTGAAGTGGAGAGAGAGAGGAAGGTGGGAGGTGAGGAGGAGAGGGAAGTGGAGAGAGAGAGGAAGGGGAGGGAGAGGAGGAGAGGGAAGTGGAGAGAGAGGGGAAGGTGGGAGGAGGAGGAGGAGGAGAGGGGAAGGAGAGAGAGAGGAAGGTGAGGGAGGAGGAGGGAGAGGGGGAGAGAGAGAGGAAGGGGAGGGGAGGAGGAGGAGAGAAGGAGAGAGAGGAAGGTGAGATAGGAGAGGAGGAGAGGTGAAGGAGAGAGAGAGGAAGGTGAGGAGGAGGAGGAGAGAGGTGAAGGAGAGAGAGAGGAAGGTGAGGGAGGAGGGGAGGAGAGGAAGGGAGAGAGAGAGGAAGGTGAGAGGGGAGGAGGAGAGGTGAAGGAGAGAGGAAGTGAAGGAGGGAGGAGAGGAGAGGTGAAGGGAGAGAGAGAGAAGGGTGAGGGGAGGAGGAGGAGAGGTGAAGGAGAGAGGAAGGTGAGGGGAGGAGGAGGAGGAGAGGTGAAGGAGAGAGAGAGGAAGGTGAGGGAGGAGGAGGAGAGGAAGGAGAGAGAGAGGGAAGGTGAGGAGAGGGGAGAGGAGGGGAGGAGGAGAGAGAGAGAGAAGGTGGGGAGGGAGGAGGGAGGAGGAGAGGTGGAAGGAGAGAGAGAGAGAAGGTAGGGGAGGAGGAGGAGAGGTGAAGTGGAGAGAGAGGAAGGTGGAGGAGGAGGAGGAGGAGAGGTGAAGTGGAGAGAGGAGAGAGGAAGGTGAGGGAGGAGGAGGAGGAGAGGTGGGGAGAGAGAGAGGAAGGAGGAGGAGGAGGAGAGGTGGAGAGAGGAGGAAGGTGGGGAGGAGGAGGAGGAGAGGAAGGGAGAGGAGAGGAGGAAGGTGAGGGGAGGAGGAGGAGAGGTGAAGTGAGAGAGAGAGGAAGGAGGGGAGGAGGAGGAGAGGTGAAGTGAGAGAGAGGAAGGTGAGGGAGGAGGGAGGAGAGGAAGTGAGAGAGAGAGAGGAAGGTGAGGGAGGAGGAGGAGAGGAAGGAGAGATGAAGTGGAGATGAGGATGAAGAGAGGAGGTGAGGAGAGAGGAGGAGTGGAGGAGGGAAGGAGAGAGAGAGGAAGGTGAGGAGGAGGAGAGGTGAAGGAGAGAGAGAGGAAGGTGAGGGGGAGGAGGAGGAGAGGTGAAGTGAGAGAGAGGAAGGTGAGGGGGAGGAGGAGGAGGAGAGGTGAAGGAGAGAGAGAGGAAGGTGAGGAGGAGGAGGAGAGGTGAAGGAGAGAGAGAGGAAGGTGAGGGAGGAGGAGGAGGTGAAGGAGAGAGAGGAAGGTGAGGGAGGAGGAGGAGGTGAAGGAGAGAGAGGAAGGAGGGAGGAGGAGGAGGAGAGGAAGTGGAGAGAGAGGAAGGTGAGGGAGGAGGAGGAGAGGTGAAGTGAGAGAGAGGAAGGTGAGGAGGAGGGAGGAGAGGTGAAGGAGAGAGAGGAAGGTGAGGGAGGAGGAGGAGAGTGAAGGAGAGAGAGAGGAGGAGATGAGGAGGAGAGGTGAAGGGAAGAAGAGGAAGAGGAGGATGAGAGGAAGGAGAGAGAGGAAGGTGAGGAGGAGGAGGATGAGGTGAGGAGAGAGAGTGAAGGTGAGGAGGAGGAGGAGAGGTGAAGTGAGAGAGAGAGGAATGAGAGGGAGGAGGAGGAGGTGATGAGAGAGAGAGGAAGGTGAGGGAGGAGGAGGAGAGGTGAAGGAGAGAGAGAAGGTGAGGAGGAAGGAGGGGGTATGAGAGAGAGGGGGAGGGAGGAGGAGAGAGGTGAAGGAGAGAGAGAGAAGGTGAGGGAGGAGGAGGAGGAGAGGTGAAGAGAGAGGAGAGAAGGTGAGGGAGGAGGAGGAGGAGAGGTGAAGTGAGAGAAGGAGGGGAGGAGGAGGAGAGGTGAAGGAGAGAGAGAAGGTGGGGAGGAGGAGGAGGAGAGGTGAAGTGAGAGAGAGAGAGAGGAAGGTGGGGAGTGAGGAGTGATGATGGAGAGGAGTGAGAGAGGAAGGTGGAGGAGGAGGAGATAAGAATGAGAGAGAGAGGAAGGTGGAGATGAGGGAGGAGAGGTGAAGGAGAGAGAGGAAGGTGAGGGAGGAGGAGGAGAGGTGAAGAGAGAGAGGAAGGTGAGGGAGGAGGAGGAGAGGTGAAGGAGAGAGGAAGGTGAGGAGGAGGAGGAGAGGGTGAAGTGAGAGAGAGAGGAAGGTGAGGGAGGAGGAGGAGAGGTGAAGTGGAGAGAGAGAGAAGGAGGAGGAGGAGGAGAGGTGAAGTGGAGAGAGGAAGGTGAGGGAGGAGGAGGAGAGGTGAAGTGAGAGAGAGAGGAAGGTGAGGAGGAGGGAGGGTGAATGGGGAGAGAGGAAGGTGAGGGAGGAGGAGGAGAGGTGAAGGAGAGAGAGGGGAAGGAGGGAGGAGGAGGAGAGAGGTGAAGTGAGAGAGAGAGAGGAAGGTGAGGGAGGAGGAGGAGGAGAGGTGAAGTGGAGAGAGAGGAAGGTGAGGGAGGAGGAGGAGAGGTGAAGGAGAGAGAGGAAGGGGAGGGGAGGAGAGGAGTGAGGAGAGGAGTGAGATGGGTTGGGGAGAGGAGATGATGAGAGGGATGAGAGAAGGAGGGTGATGGGAAGGAGATGAAGGTGAGAGAGGAGGAGGAGGTGAAGTGAGAGAGAATGAGGAGGATGAGGAGAGGTGAAGGAGAGAGAGGTGAGGAAGAGAGGGAATTGAGGAGGATGGAGGAGGAGGATGTGAAGTGAGAGAGAGAGGAAGGTGGGGAGAGGAGGAGGGGGTGAGAGAAGAGAGAGGAAGGTGGAGGGAGAGGATGAGGAGAGGGAATGGAGGTGGAGGAGGGTGATGAGAGAGAGAGGGGAAGGTGAGGTGATGATGAGAGGGAAGGAGGGGGAGGAGAGAGTGGAGGTGAGAGAGGAAGAGGGAGGAAGAGGTTAATGAGAGAGGAATGAGGAGGAGGAGGAGAGGTGAAGGGAGAGAGGAAGGTGAGGGAGGAGGAGGAGGAGAGGAAGTGAGAGAGAGAGAGGAAGGTGAGGGAGGAGGAGGAGGAGAGGTGAAGGAGAGAGAGGAAGGTGAGGAGGAGGAGGAGAGGTGAAGGAGAGAGAGAAGGTGGGGGGAGGAGGAGGAGAGGTGAAGGAGAGAGAGAGAGAGGAAGGTGGGGGAGGAGGAGGAGGAGGAGAGGTGAAGTGAGAGAGAGAGGAAGGTGGGGGAGGAGGAGGAGAGGTGAAGGAGAGAGAGAGGAAGGTGAGGGAGGAGGAGGAGAGGTGGAAGGAGAGAGAGAGGAAGGAGGGAGGAGGAGGAGAGGTGAAGTGAGAGAGGAAGTGAGAGAGGAGGAGGAGAGGAAGGAGAGGAAGGAGGAGGAGGAGGATGATAGGAGGAGGAGAGGAATGTGGAGGATGATGGAGAGAGAGAGAGAGAAGGAGGAGGAGGAGGAGAGGAAATAGGGGAGAGGTGAGGAGAGGAGTGAGGAGAGAGATGGAAGTGATGAGAGAGGAAGATGAGGAGGAGAGGATGAGGAGAGAAGGTGGATGAGGAGAGTGAATGAGAGAGAGGAAGGTGGGGGGAGGAGAGGGAAGGAGAGAGGAAGGTGGGGAGGAGAGGTGGGAAGGAGAGGAAGGAGGAGGAGGAGAGGGAAAAGGAGAGAGAGAGAAGGTGAGGGAGGAGGAGGAGGAAGGAGAGGAAGGAGGAGTGATGAGGAGAAGTGAGAGAGAGGAAGGTGGGGAGGAGGAGAGGTGAAGGAGAGAGAGAGGATGATGAGGGAATGAGGGAGGAGGGGTGAAGGAGAGAGGAGGAAGGAGGGGGAGGAGGAGGAGAGGTGAAGGAGAGAGAAATGGGAGAGGAGGAGAAGGAGGAGAGGAAGGAGAGAGAGGAAGGTGGGGGGAGGAGGAGGAGGAGAGGTGAAGAGAGAGTGAAGGTGGGGAGGAGGAGGAGAGGAATGGAGAGAGGAAGGTGAGGGAGGAGGAGGAGAGGTGAAGGAGAGAGGGGAAGGTGGGGAGGAGGAGGAGGTGAAGGAGAGAGGAAGGTGAGGGAGGAGGAGGAGGTGAAGGAGAGAGAGAGGAAGGTGGGAGGAGGAGGAGAGGTGAAGTGAGAGAGGGAAGGTGAGGGAGGAGGAGGAGAGGTGAAGGAGAGAGAGAGGAAGGTGAGGGAGGAGGAGGAGGGGAAGGGGAGAGAGGGAAGGTGGGGAGGAGGAGTGAGGTGAAGGAGAGAGAGAGGAAGGTGAGGGAGGAGGAGGAGAGGTGAAGTGAGAGGGGAAGGTGGGGGGAGAGGAGGAGAGGAAAGAGAAAGTAGGAGGAGGAGGATGAGGAGAAGAGAGGAAGGTGGAGGAGATGATGAGGAGGAAAGGGGATGATGATGAGGTGAGAGAGAGAGGAAGGTGAGGAGGAGGATGAGAGGTGAAGAGAGAGGGAAGGGGAGGAGGAGGAGAGGTGAAGTGAGAGAGGAAGGTGGGGGAGGAGGAGGAGAGGTGAAGTGAGAGAGAGAAGGTGAGGAGGAGGAGAGGTATGAGAGAGAGGAAGGAGGAGGAGGAGGAGAGGTGAAGGAGAGAGAAGGTGGGGAGGAGGAGGAGAGGTGAAGGGAGAGAGAGAGGAAGGTGGAGGAGGAGGAGGAAGGGAGAGAGAGGAAGGTGGGGAGGAGGAGGAGAGGTGAAGTGAGAGAGAGGAAGGTGAGGGAGGAGGAGGAGGAGGTGAAGTGGAGAGTGAAGGTGGGGGAGGAGGAGAGGAGAGAGGAGGTGAGGAGGAGGAGGAGAGATGTAGTGAGAGAGAGAGGAATGTGGGGATGAGGAGGAGAGGTGAAGGAGAGAGAGGGAAAGGTGAGGAGAGGAGGAGAGGCAGGTGAGAGGAGGAAGGTGAGGGAGGAGGAGGAGAGGTAAATAGAGAGAGAGGGAAGGTGAGGAGGAGGAGGAGGTGAAGTGAGAGAGAGGAAGGTGGGGAGGAGGAGGAGAGGTGAAGGAGAGAGTAGGAGGAAGGTGGGGAGGAGGAGGAGGTGAAGTGGAGAGAGAGAGGTAAAGGTGAGGGAGGAGGAGGAGAGGTGAAGTGAGAGAGAGAGGAAGGTGGGGAGGAGGAGGAGAGGTGAAGTGAGAGAAGAGAGGAAGGTGGGGAGGAGGAGAGGTGAAGGAGAGAGGAAGGTGGGGGGGAGGAGAGGTATGAGAGAGAGGAAGGTGGAGGAGGAGGAGGTGAAGGAGAGAGGAAGGAGGGAGGAGGAGGAGAGGATAGAGAGGGAAGGTGAGGATGAGAGGGATGAGAGAGAGTGAAGGTGGGGAGGAGGAGGAGAGGTGAAGGAGAGAGGAAGGTGAGGAGGAGGAGAGGAATGAGGAAGGTGAGGGAGGAGGAGGAGAGAAGTGAGAGAGGAAGGTGAGGGAGGGGAGGAGGTTAATGGGAAAGAGAGGGGAATAAGAGACGAGAGGAAGGAGAAAGTGAAGAGGGATAGGAAGAGGAGATTGGAGGGAGTAAACGGTGAGGAGAAGGATGAAGGAGTGAGGAGGAGAATGAAAGAGTGAGGAGATGGAAGAAGGGAGAGGAAGAAGAAAAGAAAAGAGGATGAGGAGGAAGAAGAGGTGGAGGAAGAAACATCAGATTACTATATTATTTTTTTATTAAATAATTTGATAAGAGGATTGAAAGATAATAGTTAAATCGTGATGATGATGATGACTATGATAATGATGATAATGATGATAATGATGATGACGATGATAATGATGATGATGATGATGATAATGATGATGACGATGATGATAATGATGATGACGATGATAATGATGACGATGATAATGATGATGACGATGATAATGATGACGATGATAATGATGATGACGATGACGATGATGACGATGATAATGATGATGACGATGATAATGATGATGACGATGATAATGATGATGACGATGATAATGATGACGATGATAATGATGATGACGATGATAATGATGATGACGATGATAATGATGATGACGATGATAATGATGACGATGATAATGATGATGACGATGATAATGATGATGACGATGATAATGATGATGACGATGATTGATGACGATGATAATGATGACGATGACGATGATGACGATGATAATGATGATGACGATGATAATGATGATGACGATATAATGATGATGCATGATAATGATGATAATGATGACGATGATAATGATGATGATGATAATGATGATGATAGTGATAATAATAATGGTAAAACGCACAAATATATCCATTATGAACTATTAACTCAAAATATCACTAATATAACTATCATAAGCTATTAACATCACACACACAATACACACACACACACACACACACACACACACACCACACACACACACACACACACCAATACAAAAGAGCAGAGATTCGTTTCAAACTCCATTTAGACTTCATACTGTCCCCTACCTCCCCACTTACCTTACCTACATACCCACCCCACTTTTTAGAATTACCTAACAGACCAATACTTGAGGGTGGGCCATAATAGTCGACTTGATCAGGCAGACTCAGGCGCATAGATGGCCTGACGCAAACCAATATACTGGTAGTGCACAGGTAAACTCGGCATGTTATTAAACTGTATGTTATTGAGGGATGAGAGAAGAGGGTGAGAGGAGGAGGAAGGGGAGGAGAGGAGGAGAGGGGTGGTGAAGAGGGGTGAGAGGAAGGAGGAAGGGGAGGAGAGGAGTGAGAGGGGTGGTGAAGAGGGTGAGAGGAGGGAGGAAGGGGGTGGAGAGGAGGGAGAGGGGTGGTGGAAGAGGGGTGAGAGGAGGAGAAGGGGAGGAGGAGGAGGGGTGGTGAAGAGGGTGAGAGGAGGGAGGAAGGAGAGGAGAGGAGGAGAGGGGTGGTGAAGAGGGTGAGAGGAGGAGGAAGGAGGAGAGGAGGAGTGAAGAGGGGGGAGAGGAGGGATGAGAGGAGGAGGGGGTGGGTGAAGAGGGTGGAGAGGAGGAGGAAGGAGGAGAGGAGTGAGAGGGGTGGTGAAGAGGGTGAGAGGAGGAGAGGGGGTGGTGAAGAGGAAGGAGAGGAGGAGGAAGGATGAGAGGAGGAGAGGGGTGGTGAAGAGGGGTGAGAGGAGGGAGGAAGGAAGTGAGAGGAGGAGAGGAGAGGGGTGGTGAAGAGGGGTGAGAGAGGAGGAAGGAAGGAGAGGAGGAGGAGGAGAGGGTGAGAGGAGGAGGAAGGAAAGTGAGAGGAGGAGAGGGGTGGTGAAGAGGGGTGATAGGAGGGGAAGAGTGGGGTGGAGATGAGGTAGGTGAAGAGGTGAAAGACAGGGAAGAGGGGAGGGAGGGAGATGGAGGGAAAGGAAGGAAGATGGATAGGGCGAAAGGATGACAAAGAGGGGGGAGAGAGAAAGGGAAGAGGAGAGGAAGAGGGGAGAAAGAGAGGAGGAGGAGAGAGAGTTCATTTATGTATCTAAAGAAGAAGAAGAAGAAGAAGAAGAAGAAGAAGAAGAAGAAGATGAAGAAGAAGAAGATACTCAAACAGATAGATTAATGAACATGTTTATACTCTTCCGGGTGTGTGAGAGGAATTATAACTCAAGCTGTTGCACCACAAAGGAACGCCAGCACAGGCAGAGGACAAGTAAGTATGCATTTGTCATTGTGAGGTGTGGAGTAGCTACGCCAGACGCAAGGACGCTCCCAGTATCAGGGAGTCACACACACACACACACACACACACACACACACACACACACGTACGTCTCTGAAGCTCTGTCTGTGTAGGTTCTAACAAACGTTCCTCCAGTCTTATCTCGCTAATGACACAGCTGTCTCCTCCTCCTCCTCCTCCTCCTCCTCGTCCTCCTCTTCCTCCCTCTCCTCCCATCCTCCCTTTCCCCTGTCATCCTTCTCCCATCTCCTCTTCCTCCTCCATTCCCTCTTCTCCCTCTCCCGTCTCCTGCTCTTCCCCATCCCCTCTCCTCCTTTCTCCCTCCTTTATCTCATCCTCCCTTCTTAAATCCTCTTCCTCCCCCCCTCCTCCCCCTAACAGCCTGGGTCACAGCAATAAAGCAAATTTATCTCCATGCTAAGTACACTCTCACTTTATTTTTACCTCTCTCTCTACTTACTGAGAGAGAGAAGAGAGAGAGAGAGAGTCCATTTCTGATCCCAATTTCAACAACCTTTCCTCCTGTTCCAATTTTGTTTCGGGTATCCTGAGTTTATACGTCCGTCCATCCGTCCGTCTGTTTTTCTTTCGTCCGTCCATCCGTCCGTCTGTTTTTTCTTTCGTCCGTCCATCCGCCAATCTGTTTTTCCTTTCGTCCGTCCATCCGTCCGTCCGTTTTTCTAGTCGTCCATCCGTCCGTCCGTTTTCCTTAGTCCGTCTATCCGTCCGTCAGTCCGTCCGTCCGTTTTTCCTAGTCCGTCCATCCGTCCGTCGTTTTTTCCTTAGTCCGTCCGTCCGTCCGTCGCTATACACCACATCCTACATTCTCACAGTCCGCAAGGACGTCGTAGCCGCAACAACTTTACCTCAGTCAACTTTGGGTACTTAAAAACCTGTTGATGTAGTTCTTCTCGGGGGGCGGGGCGGGCGGGGCGGGCGGGCGGCGCTGGGTAAAGGATTAAATGGGGTAATAGGAGGTAAGGTCACGGGGGGTAGGAGTAATGTTAAGGGGGTTAACTTTATAACATTATAGGGCAGGGGTTCACATCACGGGGGAGGACACATAACAGAGTGGGTGGGGTCAGGGCGTCACATCACAAAGGGGTGGGGGTCTGGGGTCATATCACAGGGAGGGTGGGGTCAGGTGATCACATCACAGAGGGGTTAGGGGGTCACATCACAAGGAGGTGGGGGTCTGGGGTCACATCACAGAGGGGTCAGGGGTCACATCACAGAGGTTGGGTTAGGAGGTCAGGGGATCACATCACAGAGGGGTCAGGGGTCACATCTAGAGGGAGTGGGGTCAGGGCATCACATCACAAAGGGGTGGGGGGGCAAGGGGTCACATCACTTTGAAATTTAGAATTTAATGATTTTGTTATTGTTGTTGACTGAATCGTGATAAGTAACAGAGAATGAGGATGTTTACTGTATCATTAACTGTAGTGCTGTAGAATACATTATTGTCGGTACAGGAGGATACAGTATGGCTGACATTGCACTTGACAACCATTATTTCCCCAAACTGTAACGTAAGGTAACTATTCACACCTGTATGTGAACTAAAAATTCCTAGGAGTGGACGTGAGAGGTTAACTACTCAGCCACCGCACCCTATCGATAAAAGGTAATTACTTTTATCTAGACAGGTGTTTACCAGGTATCAACTGTTTACATTGTTTACATCCGTCATCTTTGTTTGGTGTCACCCTTGAGTAGCGTTAGTTACCTCAATGTCTACCTTCCCTGACTGACAGACTGACTTTGTATTTCCGCTTGAGTTTTTCTTTTGTTTGTAGTAAATCTCATTATATGCGCTGCCGGACGTACGAGCAGGTCCTCACTAACGCAGCCATAACAAGGTCTTATTCACTCTTGTGTTATGGTGTTCTACATTCTCTTTCTTTCGTTGTTTTATTAAATTGTCTTCTTCTAACCGATTATTTTCTTCCTCTTTCTGTTTATCAATTTATAGATCTTTTTTCAATATATATTTGTTTTTATTTTATCTCTAATTGTGTATTTTCTTCAATTTCTTTTCTTTGTTTTTACTTATTTCTGTTCCTCTTTTGTTTCACTCTTATGTATTTCCTTACTTGGTTTGCCTCTTTGGATCCTTGAAATCTCTTTGTTTTATCAATCTCTATTTTTATTTTTTTTATTTGTTCGTGTCCCAGATTCTTTCCTCTCGTTCATTTTTTGTTTTGTTTTGTATTTTCATTCTTTTGGTGATAGTTTGACCTCGCTTCTTTTATTTTTTTATTTATATGAGTGGGGGTGTCCTGTACTGACAGTCCTGCTACCTGGATTCTATTTTATACTCTCTCTCTCTTTTTGTCTTATTCTCCCCCCCCGCGTCACTGTGCTTCCTCCACAAGGTCAATTTTTCCATTTATTTACTAATACCTTCAATATTTTTTTTCCTAGCTGAGCCTCCGACCTCAATATATATATTAATATAATGTTATCTTTTTTTCCCACCTGAGCCTCCGACTATGAGCCGCGTGACCCTTGACTTCTCGTCGTAATCTATTCAGTTTAGGCTCCATCTTACCTCCAGATTATATTTTAAGCCGTTCATTTTGCTTCTTGGTTCACGAGGTTCACATATATTCTCCAAGACCTTATCTCTTGTGGTCTCTTTGTTATATCTTAATGGTGTAGCCCCTATTAGGCCTCAATGGGTTCTCTGGTTGCCTATTTCTCTTCTAATGGGTCGTTTGTCTTGTGTTGTTGATCTTTAATGGGTTCAGTTGGTATCTTCTATCTCTTAATTATCTCTCAATGGGTTCTCTGGTCTCCCCGTGTTGCCTAATAGTTCGTAATGGGTTACATAATTTGATTTGTGAGCCACTAAGTTTTATTGGGTGTCTCTCAAATGGTGTTTTAATGGGTGTTTTTGTCTTACCTGTTACCTGTTATCTCAATGAATGGGTCGTCTTCGATAACCCCCCCATTGTCTCTTTAATTTCTCCCATTATCTTCTATCTTCTAATGGGGCATTTTATTAGGTATCTTAAAAGTTTATCTCCAATAGCCCCATTGCTTCTTACATCTAAATGGGTATTCTTGGTTTCCCCATTAAATTTTCATGGGTAGTCTTCGTCAATCCTTGTGGTCTATTGGCTATTCAGGGTCGATTAACTTTTCAGCGTCACCCATTATTTCTTTACTGGCTCTACCCCTTAACACCATTTACCTGCTAATAGGATAGTTAATATTTGTTGAGTCTTTCATAATAATAATTTAATTCTTTCTCTTCTGATGCTAAATATTCTTTTACTGCAAGCTCTCTCTCTCTCTCTCTCTCTCTCTCTCTCTCTCTCTCTCTCTTTAAGATATTTTTAATTCTTCTTTATCATCCTCTTCCCCGATTTTCCATTCATTTTCTCTCTCCTCGACCATTCTCTCCTTCCCCCCTACCTCCCCCCTACCCCCCCCTTCCCCTCTCCCCCACAACATTTGGCTGCCTCCTAGGTATCTTATTAACCTCTTCTCTATGATAATTAATATATTTGCTCTGTATTTTTTCATTAGGCCGAGGATGACGAGGGTGAGCAAGTAATAGCAGCATCAGTTACCTGCCTCCCCATCCAGGGTGTGTGTTGGGAGGTGTTGGAGGGGTGTGGGGAGGGATGGAGTGGGGAGGAGAGCATTGGAAGGAGGAGGTGTGGGAGGGAGAGGAAGGTGTGAGGAAGAGGAGAGGGAGCTGGGGTTGAGGGAAAGAGGAGAAGGGGGAAGAGGAGGAAACTGAGAGGGCGGAAGGAGGGAGGGAGGACGAGGAAGGAGGATGAAGGCGGTAAAGGTGAGGAAAGAGGACGAGGAAGGAGGCGGATGAGGAGAAGGGAGGAGGGAGGCGGAGGAGGAGAAAGACGAGGAAGAAGGAAGGGGGAGGAGGAGAGGAAACGAGGCTTCATTAATGTCTTCTTTGTAAACACACAGACATGATAAAGCAGATGGAACATTGGTAGGACCGTGTCTGTTATGACTGTTTATATCTGTGTCTGTCTGTGGTGGTCTGTGTCTGTCTGTGGTGGTCTGTGTCTGTCTGTGGTGGTCTGTGTCTGTCTGTGGTGGTCTGTGTGTCTGTGGTGGTCTGTCTCTGTCTGTGGTGGTCTGTGTCTGTCTGTGGTGGTCTGTGTCTGTCTGTGGTGGTCTGTATTCTGTCTGTGGTGGTCTGTGTCTGTCTGTGGTGGTCTGTGTCTGTGTGGTGGTCTGTGTCTGTCTGTGTGTGTCTGTCTGTGGTGGTCTGTGTCTGTCTGTGGTGGTCTGTGTCTGTCTGTGGTGGTCTGTGTCTGTCTGTGGTGGTCTGTGTCTGTCTGTGGTGGTCTGTGTCTGATTGTGGTGGTCTGAGTCTGTGGTGGTCTGTGTCTGTCTGTGGTGGTCTGTGTCTGTCTGTGGTGGTCTGTGTCTGTCTGTGGTGGTCTGTGTCTGTCTGTGGTGGTCTGTGTCTGTCTGTGGTGGTCTGTGTCTGTCTGTGGTGGTCTGTGTCTGTCTGTGGTGGTCTTGTCTGTCTGTGGTGGTCTGTGTCTGTCTGTGGTGGTCTGTGTCTGTCTGTGGTGGTCTGTGTCTGTCTGTGGTGGTCTGTGTCTGTCTGTGGTGGTCTGTGTCTGTCTGTGGTGGTCTGTGTCTGTCTGTGGTGGTCTGTGTCTGTCTGTGGTGGTCTGTGTCTGTCTGTGATGGTCTGTGTCTGACTGTGGTGGTCTGTGTCTGACTGTGGTGGTCTGTGTCGACTGTGGTGGTCTGTGTCTGTCTGTGGTGGTCTGTGTCTGTCTGTGGTGGTCTGTGTCTGTCTGTGGTGGTCTGTGTCTGTCTGTGGTGGTCTGTGTCTGTCTGTGGTGGTGTGTGTCTGTCTGTGGTGGTCTGTGTCTGTCTGTGGTGGTTTGTGTCTGTCTGTGGTGGTCTTTGTCTGTCTGTGGTGGTGTGTGTCTGTCTGTGGTGGTCTGTGTCTGTCTGTGGTGGTCTGTGTCTGTCTGTGGTGGTCTGTGTCTGTCTGTGGTGGTCTGTGTCTGTCTGTGGTGGTGTGTCTGTCTGTGGTGGTCTGTGTCTGTCTGTGGTGGTGTGTGTCTGTCTGTGGTGGTCTGTGTCTGACTGTGGTGGTCTGTGTCTGTCTGTGGTGGTCTGTCTGTCTGTGGTGGTCTGTGTCTGTCTGTGGTGGCCTGTGTCTGTCTGTGATGGTCTGTGTCTGTCTGTGGTGGTCTTGTGTCTGTCTGTGATGGTCTGTGTCTGTCTGTGGTGGTCTGTGTCTGTCTGTGATGGTCTGTGTCTGTCTGTGGTGGTCTGTGTCTGTCTGTGGTGGTCTGTGTCTGTCTGTGTGGTCTGTGTCTGTCTGTGGTGGTCTGTGTCTGTCTGTGGTGGTCTGTGTCTGTCTGTGGTGGTCTGTGTCTGTCTGTGGTGGCTGGTCTGTGCCTGTCTGTGTGGTCTGTGTCTGTCTGTGGTGGTCTGTGTCTGTCTGTGGTGGTCTGTGTCTGTCTGTGGTTTGTGTCTGTCTGTGGTGGTCTGTGTCTGTCTGTGGTGGTTGTGTCTGTCTGTGGTGGTCTGTGTCTGTCTGTGGTGGTCTGTGTCTGTCTGTGTGGTCTGTGTCTGTCTGTGGTGGTCTGTGTCTGTCTGTGTGGTCTGTGTCTGTCTGTGGTGGTCTGTGTCTGTCTGTGTGGTCTGTGTCTGTCTGTGTGGTTTGTGTCTGTCTGTGTGTCTGTGTCTGTCTGTGGTTCTGTCTGTCTGTGGTGGTCTGTGTCTGTCTGTGGTGGTCTGTGTCCTGTCTGTGGTGGTCTGTGTCTGTCTGTGGTGGTCTGTGTCTGTCTGTGGGCCTGTGTCTGTCTGTGATGTCTGTGTCTGTCTGTGGTGGTCTGTGTCTGTCTGTGATGGTCTGTGTCTGTCTGTGGCTCTGTGTCTGTCTGTGGTGGTCTGTGTCTGTCTGTGGTGGTCTGTGTCTGTCTGTGGTGGTCTGTGTCTGTCTGTGGTGGTCTGTGTCTGTCTGTGGTGGTCTGTGTCTGACTGTGGTGGCCTGTGTCTGTCTGTGGTGGTCTGTGTCTGTCTGTGTGGTCTGTGTCTGTCTGTGGTCTGTGTCTGTCTGTGGTGGTCTGTGTCTGTCTGTGGTGGTCTGTGTCTGTCTGTGGTGGTCTGTGTCTGTCTGTGGTGGTCTGTGTCTGACTGTGGTGGTCTGTGTCTGACTGTGGTGGTCTGTGTCTGTCTGTGTGGTCTGTGTCTGTCCGTGGTGGTCTGTGTCTGTCTGTGGTCTGTGTCTGTCTGTGGTGGTCTGTGTCTGTCTGTGGTGGTCTGTGTCTGACTGTGGTGGTCTGTGCTCTATCTGTGGTGGTCTATGTCTGCCCTGTGGTGGTCTGTGTCTGTCTGTGGTGGTCTGTGTCGTCTGTGGTGGTCTGTGTCTACTGTGGTGGTCTGTGTCTGACTGTGGTGGTCTGTGTCTGTGTGGTGGTCTGTGCTGTCTGTGTGGTTGTCTGTCTGTGGTCTGTGTCTTGTGTGGTGGTCTTGTGCTCGTGTGGTGGTCTGTGTCTGTCTGTGGTGGTCTGTGTCTGACTGTGGTGGTCTGTGTCTGTCTGTGGTGGTCTGTGTCTGACTGTGGTGGTCTGCCCTGTGGTGGTCTGTGTCTGTCTGTGGTGGTCTGTGTCTGTCTGTGGTGGTCTGTGTCTGTCTGTGGTGGTCTGTGTCTGTCTGTGGTGGTCTGTGTCTGTCTGTGGTGGTCTGTGTCTGTCTGTGGTGGTCTGTGTCTGTCTGTGGTGGTCTGTGTCTGACTGTGGTGGTCTGTGTCTTACTGTGGTGGTCTGTGCTCATCTGTGGTGGTCTGTGTCTGTCTGTGGTGGTCTGTGTCTGACTGTGGTGGTCTGTGTCTGTCTGTGGTGGTCTGTGTCTGACTGTGGTGGTCCAGTCTGTTCTGTGGTGTGTCTGTCTTGTGGTGGTCTGTGTCTGTCTGTGGTGGTCTGTGTCCGACTGTGGTGGTCTGTGTCTGTCTGTGGTGGCTCATGTCTGTCTGTGTTGGTCTGTGTCTGTCTGTGGTGTCTGTGTCTGTCTGTAGGTCTGTGTCTGTCTGTGGTGGTCTGTGTCTGTCTGTGGTGGTCTGTGTCTGTCTGTGGTGGTCTGTGTCTGTCTGTGGTGGTCTGTGTCTATATGTGGTGGTCTGTGTCTGTCTGTGGTGGTCTGTGTCCGTCTGTGGTGGTCTGTGTCTGTCTGTGGTGGTCTGTGTCTGTCTGTGGTGGTCTGTGTCTGTCTGTGTGGTCTGTGTCTGTCTGTGGTGGTCTGTGTCTGTCTGTGTGGCTGTGTCTGTGGTGTGTCTGTGGTCTTCTGTCTGTGGTGGTCTGTGTCTGTCTGTGGTGGTCTGTGTCTGTCTGTGGTGGTCTGTGTCTGACTGTGGTGGTCTGTGTCTGACTGTAGGTCTGTGTCTGACTGTGGTAGTCTGTGTCTGTCTGTGTGTCTGTTAATCATTATATCTCATTTTCTTTCTCTCTTTCTTTCCTCATCTCAATATTTCTATTCTACTTCAAATCATTTTTTTTATCATTTATTCCTGCTTTTACTTTTTTCATTTTATCTCTACTTTCTTTTCTTATTTTTCTTTCTTTGTCATAGATATTTCTGTTTGTAATAATCTTGCATAATAATAATAATAATAATAATAATAATAATAATAATAATAATAATAATAATAATAATAATAATAATAATAATAATAATAATAATAATAATAATAATGATAATAATTAACGGTTTATTGAAAAAGTTCTGCAGCCCGAAGGCTGAAAATATACATTGGACATAAATGACTTATTACATACATTGGTGGTTTAACAAAAGCCTTCATTAGTGAAAGGTAAAGGAACATACAGTGAACACACAGATTAATGTAGGTGTTGAACAGCAAACAGTGTAGTAACTCCTCTCAGATGGTGTTAGGAGGGACCTGACGGTGTAATTCTCACAGATGGTGTTATGAGGGGCTCACGTGTTGTAGTAATCCCACAGATGGTGTTATGAGGACCGGACGTGGTGTAGTAATCCCCACAGATGATGTTATGAGGGACCTGACGTGGTGTAGTAATTCTCACAGGAGGAGGGGGGAGGTGTAGGGAACAGGAAGAGAGGAGGAGGAAGAAGACTACTGGGGGTGACTGACTAATTCTGGTGTTTAGGAGAGAGAGAGAGAGAGAGAGAGAGAGAGAGGGAGAGAGAGAGAGAGAGAGAGAGAGAGTATAAACACTACAGGAAGTAATTTATCTTAATTTTTTATCATTTTATTGTTTCAAAAAGTGGTGGACTAATCCTTTCAGTTAATAACCTCCCTTAACCTCTTATTAATAGGGGATAAACTAATGTCTTAAGGGGATAATTAGTACAGTAGTTAGAGGTTTAATTGGCCCAGGTGTAGTCCTCTCCACACATTGAGGCTCTTCTTCAAGGAGTCTCTAATAGCTTGTTCCTTCGTCTGGCTCTTGTGGCCCCAGAAAGTCTCGATGAGTGAGCCTCTACACTGCCTACTGAACACCCACGTTTCTATGGAATTCAATGATATTTGGGTTCGTATTCGAACCCAACCAACCTAATCTAACCTAACCTAACCTCACCTAACCCAACCTAACCCAACCTAACCACCTCACCTAACCTAACCTCACCTAACCCAACCTAACCTAACCTAACCTAACCTAATCTAACCCAACTAACCTAACCTAATCTAACCTAACTCAATCTAACCTAACCCAACCTAACCAACCTAACCTACCTAATCTACCCCTTCCCTAACCCTTCTCAGGTAGTTTTAGAGTGTTTTATCATCAGGTGAAATAAACTGTGACACCAGATGAACAGGTAATCACAATTGTACCTGATCAAAGTAGTTCAGTTAAATTGGTCGTTCATACATGGTAAATACAAATTGGTCGGTTCATACATGGTAAATACAAAATTGGTCGGTTCATACACGTAATAAACTAAAATTGGTCGGTTCATACATAGTAAATATCAAATTGGTCGGTTCATACATAGTAAATTCAAAATTGTCGGTTCATAACAGTAAAAACAAAATTGGTCGGTTCATACATAGGAAAAACTAAATTGGTCGGTTCACATAGTAAAAAAACTGTTGGTCGGTTCATACATAAAAATAATAAATTGGTCTGTTCATACATAGTAAATAACGAAATTGGTCGGTTCATACAAAATAACAAAATTAGTCGGTTCATACATAGTAAATAACAAATTGGTCGGTTCATAAGACCTATTAGAGTTAAATTACAAATTGGAAAATCTCGGAGAAGCAATTTTTTAGGATAGTCGCTAACAGATTATTAATGACGAGTGTTGGACTACCTGTCGAACACCCAAGAGAGAGAGAGAGAGAGAGAGAGAGAGAGAGAGAGAGAGAGAGAGAGAGAGAGAGGAGAGAGAGGAGAGAGGGGAGAGAGAGACTGACTCACAACCCATGAGGTCACAGGTGGTGTGGTGGTGGGCGGAGAGAGAGTGTGACCTTTGACCTTATAGAGACCCACAATTATCCTGGTGACCTCTCCCCTCTCCCCCATTCTCTCTCTTCTCTCACCCCTCACCTCTCATCCTCTTCTCTCAATCACCCTATCCCACTCCCCGCACCCCATATCACCTCTCCCCTCACCACATATCCCTCCCTTCTTCCCGTACCCCTCTCTCCCCATACCCACTCACTTCTTTCACCTTTCCCTCTCACCCTTCCTAACTCCCTCTTCTTTTCCCTTTGACTCCCCTCTCACTCTTCACCTCTCATCCGTCACCTCACTCCCCCCTCCCTCCCGTCACCCCTCCTCCTCTCCCTTACTCACCCTCGGATTCTCCTCCTCACCCACCTCCTCCTCCTCCTCACTCGCCCTCTCACCCGCCACCCCCCTCACTTTGCCCTTATCTCCCACCTGCCTCTCCCTCCACACTCACTCTCCCCTCTCACCCAGCGTCTTGGTAATGGTCCCCTCACTCTGTTCCTCTCTCCTAACTTACCCTTTTTATTCCCCTCACTATTGTCAACATTCCATTTGTTAATCTCATTCCTCTTTGACTTTGATGCCCTTTGATGTGTGTCTGCCTGTTCGTATGTTGTTGATGTTGTTTATTGGTTGTTTTTCTATATTTATGAGTCTATGGATATTCAACTCTTTCCATATTATTATTATTATTATTATTATTATTATTATTATTATTATTATTATATATTATTATTTTATATTATTATTATTATTATTATTATTATTTATTATTATTAATTATTATTATTATTATTATTATTATTTATTATTTTATTATTATTTTATTATTTTTATTATTATTATTAATTATTATTATTATTATTATTATTATTATTATTATTATTATTATTATTATTATTATTATTATTATTTTTATTATTTTATTATTATTATTATTATTATTATTATTTAATTATTATTTTTTTTTTTTTTTACAGAGGTGAACGTTAGCATGAGGTGATACACTGCATTAAACACAAATTCTCTATATAACTGAAAAAAATAAAAACAAAATTATAATCACAAGAATTTTGACAGAAACCCGACATAAACTAATGACGTAAGTAGATGAAACTATGTTCAAGCCTTCCAAGATCTGTACCTGTCCAATACCTGTTCAATACCTGTCCAATACCTGTTCAATACCTGTTCAATACCTGTCACCAGTAGATATGGACCGTCGGACAGGTAAGATAGTAATTAAGTCAATGGTTAAGTTAGTAAGTAATCAACACACCTTGTTTGGGTTTAGCTGTAGTGATGGGTAACTGAGTGAGGGTAGCGGGTCAAGGCAGCTTCAATACCGAGGGCGTCACTGAACTATTTACAGTAACCTCAACCTACTGCCATCACTCATATGACGCGAGCACACACACACACACTAATGCTCTGATGTGAATTGAACCTAACCTAACCTATCCAACTAACTTAACCTAACCTAAAACCTAACGTACCCAAACCTGACCTGACCTAACCTAATCTAAACTAACTTAAAAACCTAACGTACCCAAACCAAACTAAACCTGACCTAAGGTATCCTGACCTAATCTAATTAACCTAACTTAACCTAACTTGAAACCTTACGTAACCTAACTTAAAACCGAACGTACCCAAACTAAACCAGACCTGACCTAAGCTAACCTGACCTAAGCTAACCTGACCTAGGCTAACCTGACCTAAGCTAACCTGACCTATCTTTTACATAACGTACTTTAATCTGCCCTAAACATAATCTCATTTTACTTCAACAAATCTGCTGTTTGGTGTAATGAAATTCAGGTACTGAGAGTCGGGAACCCGGATATTAGTGGTGGTAGTGGTGGTAGTAGTGGTAGTGGTGGTAGTTGTGGTTGTTATTGGTGGTAATAGTAATAGTGGTAGTAATGGTAATAATAATAATAATAATAATAGTAGTGGTAGTAGTAACGGTAGTAATAGTAGTGGTAGTAATGATAGTGATAGTAAGTTAATAATAATAATAATAGTAGTAGTAGTAATAATAATAGTACTAGTGGTAATAATAGTAGAGATAATGATGATGTTAATAGCATAGTTAAGTAAGGATGAGAGACTCTTGTGTTTTGATGTAATAAAACTTCCTTACACCGAGAATGTTCCTTTACTGTGTTTACACTGAGTCTTGGTACAGTCATTGTCTGTCTGTCTGTCTGTCTGTCTGTCTGTCTGTTTGTCTGTCTGTTCCTGTCTTTCTTTCTTTTTCTTTCTTTCTTTCTTTCTTTCTTTCTCCACAGTAACAGGTGTGATATCGAGTTATACACACCTGTTATCATTAGATCTATACACACAGGTAAATTCTCAAAGACCTTTATGGTATCTACAACGTTATCTCCCTCACACCTGTGCTGATAACAGTGTGGTCACGGTAGTAATAGTGGTCATCACCGACTAGTCCCTCATTATACATGCTAATCTGTATGTATTTATGTATATATATGTATATTAGGTATGCTGTGTCGTTCAGTGGATCTAATGAATATTTTTTTTTTATTGAGTAAATGATAACGAAATCAACAATTATATTTGTTGTTATCACACACACACACACACACACACACACACACACACACACACACTGTAAAATAACTGTACGTTACAGGCAAACACTCAGTATATGTTTAAGTGTGTGTGTGTGTGTGTTAATGTGTGTGTGTGTGTGTGTGTGTGTGTGTGTTGTGTTTGTGTGTGTGTGTGTGTGTGTGTGTGTGTGTGTGTGTGTGTGTGTGTGTGTGTTAGTGTTTGTGTGTGTGTGTGTGTGTGTGTGTGTGTGTGTGTGTGTGTGTGTGTGTGTGTGTGTGTGTGTGTGTGTGTGTGTTAGTGTTTGTTAGTGTGTGTGTGTGTGTTTTATGGTTTATGTGGTTAGGTTAGGTTAGGTTAGTGTCGAGCTCCTCCAACATAACAAGACAAAGATCTTAAGGTAGGCTCCTCCCTGGTGGTGTTAGCGAGGCTCCTCCCTGGTGGTGTGTAGGAGGCTCCTCTGGCGGGGTGTTAGGAGAGGCTCCACCCTGGTTGTGAAGGAGGCTCCTCCCCGGGTGTTAGCAGGCCCTCTGCTGTAGGGAGGCTCCTCCCTGGTGGTGTTGAAGGAGCCTCCCTGCGGCGGTGGGAGGCCCTCCCTGGTGGTGTGTTAGCGAGGCTCCTCCTGGCGGTGTTAGCGAGGCCTCCTGGTGGTGTTAGCGAGGCCCTCCCTGGGTGGTGTTAGCGAGGCTCCTCCCTGGCGGGTGTTAGCGAGGCTCCTCCCTGGTGGTGTTAGCGAGGCTCCTCCTGGTGGTGAATGAGGCCCTCCCTGGTGGTGTTAGCGAGGCCCTCCCTGGCGGTGTTAGCGAGGCCCTCCCTGGTGGTGCTGAGTGAGGCTCCTCCCTGGTGGTGGTTGCTGGAGGCTCTTCCCTGGCAGGCAAGGGAGGCTCCTCCCTGGTGGTGTTAGCGAGGCTCCTCTGGGTGTTAGCGAGGCTCCTCCTGGTGTGTTAGCGAGCTCCCTCCTGGTGGTGTTGGGAGGCCCGCCCTGACGGTGTTAGGGCGAGGCTCCTCCCTGGCGGTGTTAGGCGAGGCTCCTCCCTGGCGGTGTGCGAGGCCTCCTGGCGGTGTTAGCAGGCCCTCCCTGGCGGTGTTAGCGAGGCTCCTCCCTGGCGGTGTGTTAGGGCTCCTCCTGAGGTGTGGTTAGGGAGCCTCCTCCCGTGGTGTTAGAGGTGCCCCTGGCGGTGTTAGCAGGCTCCTCCCTGGTGGTGTTAGCTGAGTCCTCCTGGCGGTGTTAGGGAGGCCCTCCTCGTGGTGTGGAGGAGGCCTCCTGGTGGTGTTAGCGAGGCTCCTCCCTGGTGGTGTTAGCGGAGGCTCCTCCCTGGTGGTGTTAGCGAGGCTCCTCCCTGGCGGGGTGAGGGCCTCCCGGGTGTTAGGAGGCCTCCTGCGGTGTTACTCCTGGTGGGTGCCCTCCCTGGCGAGCGAGGCCTCCTTATGTGAGCCTCCTCCCTGGTGTTACAGGCCTCCTGTGGTAAGCATGAGGCCTCCTGGCGGTGCGGAAGGAGGCTCCTCCCTGGCGGTGTAGGGAGGCCCTCCCCTGGCGGTGTTAGCGAGGCCTCCCTGGTGGTGTAGCAGGAGGCCCTCCCTGGTGGTGTTAGGGAGGCTCCTGGCGGTGTTAGCGAGGCCCTCCCCTGGTGAAGGAGGCTCCTCCCTGGCGGTGTTAGGAGGCCCTGGTGGTGTTGGAGGCTCCTCCCTGGTGGGAAGGAGGCCCTCCCTCATGTTAGTGAGGCTCCTCCCTGGTGGTGTTAGCGAGCCTCCCCCTGGTGGTGTTAGCGAGGCTCCTCCCTGGCGGTGTTAGCAGGAGGCCCTCCCCGTGGTGTTAGCGAGGCCCTCCCCTGGCAGTGCACGAGGCTCCTCCCTGGAGGTAGTAGGAGGCCCTCGCTGGTGGTGTTAGCGAGGCCCTCCCTGGCGGTTTTAGCGAGGCCCTCCCCTGGCGGTGTTAGCGAGGGGCTCCTCCCCTGCTAGTGAGCCTCCCTCCTGGTGGTGGTGTTAGCGAGGCTCCACCTTGGTGGTGTTAGCGAGGCTCCTCCCTGGTGGTGTTAGCGAGGCCCTCTGGCGTGTTAGCAGGCCCTCCTGGTGGTCGCAGGCTCCTCCCTGGTGGTGTTGGGAGGCCCTCCCTGGTGGTGAGTAGGAGGCTCCTCCCTGGTGGTGTTGAAGGGAGGCCTCTTCCCTGGCGGTGTTAGCTAGGGGAGGCTCCTCCCTGGGGGGTAGCGGAGGCTCCTCCCTGGGGTGATGGAGGCCCCTGGTGGTGTTAGGCGAGGCCTCCTGCGGTGTTAGCGAGCCCTCCCTGGTGGTGTAGGAGGCTCCTCCCTGGAGTAGCGAGGCCCTCCTGGCGGTGTTGCGAGGCTCCTCCCTGGTGGTGTGGGTGGCGAGGCCCTCCTGGCTGTTAGCATGAGGCTCCTCCCTGGTGGTGTGAGGAGGCCTCCCTGGTGGTGTTAGGGGCGAGGCCCCGCCCTGACGGTGTTAGCGAGGCCCTCCCTGGCGGTGTTAGCGAGGCTCCCTCCCTGGCGGTGTTAGGCGAGGCCCTCCCTGGCAGGTGTTGGGGAGGTTCCTCCCTGGCAGTGTTAGCGAGGCCTCCTGGCGGTGTAGCGAGGCCCTCCTTGGTGCAGGCCTCCTCCCTGGTGGTGTTAGAGAGGCCTCCCTCATGGTGTGTTAGCGAGGCTCCTCCTGGCGGTGTTAGCGAGGTCTCCCTGGAGGTGTTAGCAGCCTCCTGAGCGTGTAGGAGGCTCCTCCTTGGTGGTGTTAGCGAGCCCTCCCTGGTGGTGTGAGGTCTCCTGGTGGGTAGGAGGCTCCCTCCTGGCGGTGTTAGCGAAGCTCCTCCCTGGTGGTGTTAGCGAGGCTCCTCCCTGGTGGTGTTAGCGAGGCTCCTCCCTGGTGGTGTTAGCGAGGCTCCTCCCTGGTGGTGTAGGAGGCTCCTCCCTGGCGGTGTTGAAGGAGGCTCCTCCCTGGCGGTGTTAGCGAGCCTCCTCCTGGTGGTGTTAGCGAGGCCTCCCTGGCGGTGTTAGCGAGGCTCCCTCCCTGGCGGTGTTAGCGAGGCTCCTCCCTGGTGGTGTTAGCGAGGCTCCTCCCTGGCGGTGTTAGCGAGGCTCCTCCCTGGTGGTGTTAGCGAGGCCCCCTGCTGGTGGGTGAGGAGGCCCTCCTGGTGTTAGGGAGGCTCCTCCCTGGTGGTGTTAGCAGGGCCTCCCTTGGCGGTGAGCAGGTCCCTTCCTGGTGGTGTGAGGGAGCCTCCCCTGGTGTTAGCGGAGGCCCTCCCTGGCGGTGTTAGCGAGGCCCTCCCTGGTGGTGTGAAGGAGCCCCTCCCTGGTGGTGTTAGCGAGGCTCCTCCCTGGCGGTGTTAGCGAGGCTCCTCCCTGGTGGTGTTAGCGAGGCTCCTCCTGGCGGTGTTAGCAGGCCTCCTGGGATGTAGGAGGCTCCTCGCTGGCGGTGTTAGCGAGGCCCTCCTGGCGGTTTTAGCGAGGCTCCTCCCGCGGTGTTAGCGAGGCTCCTCCCTGGTGGTGGAAGGAGCCTCCTCCCTGGTGGTGTGCAGGGAGGCTCCTCCCTGGCGGTGTTAGCGAGGCTCCTCCTGGTGGTGGAAGGGAGGCCCTCCCCTGGCGGTGTTGAAGGAGGCTCCCTCCCCGGTGGTAGCGAGGCTCCTCCCTGGTGGTGTTGAGGAGGCTCCCTGTGTTAGGAGGCTCCTCCCCGGGGGAGGCTCCTCCTGGTGGGAGCCCTCCCCCTGGTGGTAGGGAGGCCCCTCCCTGGGTGGTTTTAGCGAGGCTCCTCCCTGGCGGTGTTAGCGAGGCTCCTCCCTGGCGTGGTGTTAGGAGGCTCCCTCCTGGCGGTGTTAGCGAGGCCCCCTGGTGGTGGCGAGGCCCTCCTGGTGGTGTGTTAGGGAGGCCTCCTGGCGGTGTGAATGAGGCTCCTCCCCGGTGGTGTTAGCGAGGTCCTCCCGGGGTGTTAGGCAGGCCTCCCTGGCGGTGTTTAGCGAGGCTCCTCCCTGGTGGTGTTAGCTGCTCCTCCTGGTGGTGTTAGCGAGGCCCTCCCTGGTGGTAGTAGGAGGCCCTCCCTGGTGGTGTTAGCGAGCCTCCTCCCCGGTGGTGTTAGCGAGGCCTCCCTGGCGGTGTTAGCGAGGCTCCCTCCTGGTCGTGTTGGAGGCTCCTCTGGCGGTGTTAGCGAGGCTCCCTGGCGGTGTTAGCGAGGCTCCTCCCTGGCGGTGTTAGCGAGGCTCCTCCCGGCGGTGTGTAGGAGGCCTCCCTGGCGGTGTTGAGGAGGTCCTCCCTGGTGGTGTTAGGAGCCTCCTGGTGGTGTTAGCGAGGCCTCCTGGCGGTGTTAGCGAGGCTCCTCCCTGGTGGTGTTAGCGAGGCTCCTGCCTGGTGGTGTTGAAGGAGGTTCCTCCCTGGCGGTGTGCAAGGAGGCTCCTCCCTGGTGGTGTTAGCGAGGCCCTCCCTGGTGGTGTGAGCGAGGCCCTCCCTCAGGTGTTAGAAGGGAGGCCCTCCCTGGCGGTGTTAGGGGAGGCCCTCCCTGGCGGTGTTAGCGAGGCCTCCCCTGGTGGTGTTAGCGAGGCTCTTCCCTGGTGTTGTTAGCGAGGCTCCTCCCCTGGCAGTGTTAGCGAGGCTCCCTCCTGGTGGTGTTAGCGAGGCCTCCCTGGCGGTGTTAGCGAGGCTCCTCCATGGCGGTGTTAGCGAGGCTCCTCCCTGGTGTTGGGTGTTAGCGAGGCTTCCCTGGTGGTGGGTGCAAGGGAGGCTCCTCCCTGGCGGTGTTAGCGAGGCTCCCTGGCGGTGTTAAGGAGGCCTCCTGGCGTGGGGTGTTAGCGAGGCTCCTCCTGTGCTGAGGCTCCTCCTGGCGGTGGTAAGAAGGAGGCCCTCCCTGGCGGTGTTAGAAGGAGGCCCTCCCTTGCGGTGTGCTGAGCGAGGCCCTCCCTGGTGGTGGGTAGTGCGAGGCCCTCCCTGGCGGTGGGTGTGAGGGAGGCTCCTCCCTGGCGGTGGGTGGTGTTAGCGAGGCTCTTCCCAGGCGGTGGGTGTTAGCGAGGCCCTCCCTGGCGGTGGGGTGTTAGCGAGCCTCCCGGTGTGAAGGAGGCTCCCTCCTGGCGGTGGGGTAGCTGGAGGCTCTTCCAGGCGGTGGGTGTTGCGAGGCTCCTCCTGGCGGTGGGTGTTAGCGAGCTCCCTCCCTGTGTTAGCGAGGCCCTCCCCTGGCGGTGGGTGTTAGCGGAGGCTCCTCCCTGGCGGTGGGGTGTTAGTGAGGCTCCTCCTGGTGGTGGGTGTTGTTAGCGAGGCCTCCCTGGCGGTGGGTGTTAGCGAGGCCCTCCCTGGCGGTGGGTTAGCGAGGCCCTCCCTGGCGGTGGGTGTTAGCGAGGCCCTTCCTGGCGGTGGTGTTAGCGAGGCTCCTCCTGGCGTAGGTGTTAAGGAGGCTCCCACTGGCGTGGGGTGTTAGCGAGGCTCCCCTGGTGGTGGGTGTTAGCGGAGGCCTCCCTGGCGGTGGGTGGTAGGAGGCCCTCCCTGGCGTGGGTGTTAGCGAGGCTCCCTCCCTGGCGGTGGGTGTGAGGAGGCTCCTTCCTGGCGGTGGGTAGCGAGGCCCTCCCTTGGCGGTGGGTGTTAGCGAGGCCCTCCCTGGCGGTGGGTGAGAAGGAGGCCTCCCTGGCGGTGGGTGTTAGCGAGGCCCTCCCGGCGGTGGGTGTTAGCGAGGCCCCTCCCTGGCGGTGTTAGCGAGGCCCTCCTGGCGGTGGGTGTTAGCGAGGCTCCTCCTGGCGGTGGGTGTTGAGGAGGCCTCCCCCTGGCGGTGGGTGTTAGCGAGGCCCTCCCTGGCGGTGGGTGAGAAGGAGGCCTCCCTGGCGGTGGGTGTTAGCGAGGCCCCTCCCTGGCGGTGGTGTGTTGAGGAGGCACTCTGGCGGTGGGTAGAAGGAGGCTCCTTGGCGGTGGGAGTTAGCGAGGCCCTCCTGGCGGTGGGTGCTTGAGGCCTCCCTGGCGGTGGGTGTTAGGGAGGCCTCCTGGCGGGGTGTTAGCGAGGCTCCTCCCTGGCGGTGGGTGTTAGCGAGGCTCCTCCCTGGCGGTGGGTGTTAGCGGAGGCCCTCCCTGGCGGGGTGTTAGCGAGCCTCCCTGGTGTTAGTAGGAGGCCCTCCCTGGCGGTGGGTGTTAGCGAGGCTCCCTCCCTGGCGGTGGGTGTTAGTGAGGCCCTCCCTGGTGGTGGGGTGTTGCGAAGGCCCTCCTCTTGGCGTGGGGTGTTGGGGCGAGGCCTCCTTGGCGGTGGAAGCTAGGGAGGCCTCCCTGGCGGTGGGTGTTAGGAGGCCCCTTCCTGGCGGTGGGTGTTAGCGAGGCCCTCCCTGGTAGGTGTTAGCGAGGCTCCCACTGGCGGTGGGTGTTAGCGAGGCTCCTCCCTGGTGGTGGGGTTAGGAGGCTCCTCCCTGGCGGTTGGTGTTAGCGAGGCTCCTCCTGGCGGTGGGTGTTAGCGAGGCCTCCCTGGCGGTGGGTGTTGAGGAGGCTCCCTCCTGGCGGTGGAGCATGAGGCCCTTGCGGTGGGTGTTAGCGAGGCCCTCCCTGGCGGTGGGTGTTAGGCGAGGCTCCTCCTGGCGGTGGTGTTAGGGAGGCCCTCTGGCGGTGGGTGTTAGCGAGACTCTCCCTGGTGGTGGGTGTGAGAGGCTCCCTCCCTGGCGGTGTGTTAGCGAGGCCCTCCTGGCGGTGGGTGGCATGAGGCTCCTCCCTGGCGGTGGGTGTTAGCGAGGCCCCTCCCCCTGCGGGGTGTTAGGAGGCTCCCTCCCTGGCGGTGGGTGTTAGGAGGCCCTCCCTTGGGTGGTGTGGGAGGCCCTTCCTGGCGGTGGGTGTTAGCGAGGCCCTCCCCGCGGTGGGTGTTAGGGAGGCCCTCCCTGGCGGTGGTGTTAGCGAGGCTCCTCACTGGCGGTGGTAGGAGGCTCCTCCCTGGTGGTGGGTGTTAGCGAGGCTCCTCCCTGGCGGTGGGTGGTTAGGAGGCCTCCCGGCGGTGGGTGTTGGCGAGGCCTCCCTGGCGGTGGTGTTAGCGAGGCTCCTCCCTGGTGGAGTAGCGAGGCTCCTCCCTGGCGGTGGTGTTAGCGAGGCCCTCCCTGGCGGTGGGTGTTAGCGAGGCCTCCCTGGCGGTGGGTGTTATGAGGCCCTCCTGGCGGTGGGTGCGAGGCTCCTCCCTGGCGGTGGGTGTTAGCGAGGCTCCTCCCGGCGGTGGGTGTTAGGGAGGCTTCCCTGGCGGTGGGTGTTGCGAGGCTCCTCACTGCTTTATTCCCACAAGTTGGCCTGGCGGGCGTTAAGTTTTAATTACCACTGTTGAGTTTTTGTGGGTGAATAAGTCTATCGAGAACACAGCCCTGTTGTGGGAGTCTGGTGTGTTGGTCAGGGGAATGTGTGTATTTTGGCCTGTACGAGTTAACCACACACACACACACACACACACACACACACACACACACACACACACACACACACACACACACACACACACACACACACACACACATACACACACACACACACACACACACACACACACACACACACACACACACATTATCTTCATCTTCGTCTGTTCACCATCTTTTATTTATCCTTTTCTCCTTCTCTTTCATTATCTCTTTTCTTCCTCCTTCTCCTATCTTTATCTCTATCTCCCTTCTCTCCTGTTATTTTCTGTCTCTCGTCGTTTCTCTCCTTTATTTTCATCACGTTAATCCTTTTCGCTTCTTATTACTTTTGTGTTGTATTCTCTCTCTCTCTCTCTCTGTCTCTCTCTCTCTCTCTCTCTCTCTCTCTCTCTCTCTCTCTCTGTCCTCTCTCTCTCTCTCTCTTCTCTCTTGTCTCTTGTCTCTCTGTCTTCTGTCTCTCTCTCTTGGGTCTTGGGTCTTGGGTCTTGGGTCTTGGTCTTGGGTCTTGGGTCTTGTGTCTTGGGTCTTGGGTCTTGGGTCTTGTGTTGGTCTGGGTCTTGGGTCTTGGGTCTCGGGTCTTGGGTCTTGGGTCTTGGGGTCTTGTGTCTTGGGTCTGGGTCTTGGGTCTTGGGTCTTGGGTCTTAATTGTGCTCATTATATTTAAGTTAAGACTATCTGTGTTGAGAAGAAACTGACTCCTTCATCTCGTTAAACTGACTTCCATTTTGACCAGCCGTGAAGGAGGGAAGGAAGGAAGGAGGGGGGGAGAGGGGAGGAGGGGAGGAGGGAGGGACTGAGGAGGGATGGAGGGGATTGAAATAGGGAGGAGGGACTGGAGGAATAGGAGGAGGAGAAGGGAGGGATGAAGGAAGGAAGGAAGGGAACTAGGGAGGAATCTGGGGAAGATAGAAGGGGAGGGAGGAGGAAGACAGGAATGGAGGAGGAGGAGATGGGGACTGGGGGAGAAAGGGAGGAACTAGAAGGAGGGAGCCTGAGGGAGGGAGAGGAGGAACAACATGGAGGAAGGAGGAAGGAAGAGAGGGAAGGAAGGACGAGAGGAGAGAGAAGGAGAGGCGATTGAGGGAGGAAGGAGGAGAAAGGGAGGAACTAGATGGAAGAGCCTGAGGGAGGGAGAGGAGAACTATGGGAACATGGGAGGGAAGGAGGAAGGAAGAGAGGGAAGGAAGGACGAGAGGAGAGAGAAGGAGAGGCGATTAAGGAGGGAGGAAGGAGGGAGAAAGGGAGGAACTAGAAGGAGGGAGCCTGAGGGAGGGAGAGTGAGGAACTGTGGGAACATGGGAGGAAGGAGGAAGGAAGAGAGGGAAGGAAGGACGAGAGGAGAGAGAAGGAGAGGCATGAGGAGGAAGGAGGAGAGAGGAGGGGAGAGGGAGGAGAAGAGAGGGAAGGAGAGGAGAATTATTATCCAAATTAAGGATGATTATGGAGCAGTGATTTTGGTCTTCATACTGTGGTAATAAGCGGGAAGAATAAGGGAGGGTAAGTGGTCAAATAAGGGAGAGTAAGTGGTGAAATAAGGGAGAGGAAATAAGGGGGAAATGGAGGTAAGTGGTGAAATATGAGAGGGGTAGGGGGGTGAAATAAGAGAGTAAGTGGTGAAATAAGGAGAGTAAGGGTGAAATAAGGAGAGGTAGAAATAAGGGAGAGGGTGGTGAAATAAGGGAGGGTAAGTGGTGAAAAGGAGAGTAAGTGGTGAAATAAGGGAGAGTAAGTGGTGAAATAAGGGAGAGTAAGTGGTGAAATAAGTGAGGGTGGATGGTTAAATAAGGGAGGGTAAGTGGTCAAATAAGGGTGAAATTTTGTTATATAAGCATTTGTTAATTGGTTTAATAAGGGAGAATAAATGACTAAATCGGAGAGAGAGAGAGAGAGAGAGAGAGAGAGAGAGAGAGAGAGAGAGAGAGAGAGAGAGAAAGACTGACTAAAGGATCGGATGCGGAAACTCACACCGGATTTACGAGTTTATTTTGCTTTCTTTGTTTTCACGGAGGTTTGGATACCAAGTCACTTTCCTCTCGACCTCTTTCCTTATACTTTTTTGTTTCTTCCCGCCTCGTCTTAGATGCTCGGGAGGAGAGTAATTTTGTGAAATGGCGTGAAGAGAAAAGGAAAAAATGAATAACTGGAGTGAAGGAATGGGAGAAAATGAATTAATAGCGTGAGAAGAAGGGATAAAAGAATTGATGAATGGGTAAGAGAGTCAGAATACGTGACTGAATAGGCCCCGGTAATTTTGTCTAATTTTGACTTTTTTTTTCTCTCTCGCGTAAATAAGTGCTAGAGATAGAGTGAAAGAGGGAGAGACTAAGAGATAGAGTAAAAGAAAGAGGTTGAGAGAGAGTGAAAGAGAGAAAGAGAGTGAAAGAGAGAGGTTGAGAGAAAGAGAGAGTGAAAGAGAGAGGTTGAGAGAGAGTGAATGAAAAGGAGCCCCCTCCCTTCATTCCTCCCCAACTCCTCACTCATCCCAACTCCCCACTCCCCTCACTTCTCCCAACCTCCCCCACTCCTTCCTAACCTCAACTCCCACCCCTTCCTCCACCTCACCATCCCCAACTCTCTCGCTCCTCACTCTTTTCCCTACCTCCCAACTCCCACCCTCCCAACTCCTTCCTCCCCCAACTCCTCTTCCTCCCCAACTCCTCTTCCTCCCCAACTCCCCAACTCCCCCACCTCCCCCAACTCCTTCCTCCCCCCCAACCCCCTCCCCCAACTCCTCCCCAACTCCCTCTTCCTCCCAACATATTTTCTCAGGCCATACCTGCGTTCCTCAAATCTTCCTTAAGTTTGTAATTTCTTCCCGTCAATCCTCAACCCACGTTAAAGATTTACAGAAGCCTTACATAACCTTTACCCACCATTTACATTACTTACCCATTTTTATTATTTACCCATTATTTACTACACTTACCCATTTTTTTTTTACCCTTTTTATTATTTACCCATTATTTACCTACACCTTACCCACCATTTACCCATTTTTTATTATTTACCCATTATTTACCTACACCTTACCCACCATTTACCCATTACTTACCCATTATTTATCCACCATTTTCCCATTACTTGCCTACTATTTACCCATTACTTATTCACCATTTACCCATTACTTACCAATTTCTTATTATTTACCCATTGAGTACCTACCATTAACCCATTATTTACTGAGCATTTACCCATTATTTACCCAGCCATTATCCATTATTTATTCGTCATTTCATCACAGTAATAATAATAATAAAGAAGAAGAAGAAGAAGAAGAAAAAGAAAAAGAGAAAAAAGATGATCAAGAAGAAGAAGAAGAAGAAGAAGAAGAAGATCAAGAAGAAGATGATCAAGAAAAGAAGAAGAAGAAGAAGAAGAAGATCAAGAAGAAGATCAAGAATGAAAAGAAGAAGAAGAAGAAGAAGATCAAGAAGAAGAAGATCAAGAAGAAGAAGAAGATGATGATGATCAAGAAAAGAAGATCAAGAAGAAGAAGAAGAGATAACTGATACACTCACCCTTCGGAAACCTTTATACCGTGGCATTTTGCCCAGGGTTCAGTCCACCTCCACCTCTAATTTCTTGCCTCCTAAAGCCTTGTGAAGGTCTGGGAGAGGGGGGGGGGAGGAGAGGGGATGTGAGAGAGAGAGAGAGAGAGAGAGAGAGAGAGAGAGAGAGAGAGAGAGAGAGTCGGCAGAGTTAAGGAGGGGGACCAGTTAGGTGTGTGAGGGCCAGGAGTGAGGGCCAGGTAGGTGTGAGGCCAGGTAGGTGTGAGGGCAGGTGAGGTGTGAAGGCCAGGTCGGGAGAAGGCCAGTAGAGGAGGAGGACCAGGTAGGGGTAGGGGTCAGGTAGGTGTGAGGGCCAGGTAGGGGTGAGGGTCAGGTAGGGAGGGACCAGATATAGGTGAGGGCGAGCCAGGTGGAGGAGAGACCAGGTAGGGATGAGGCTGGGGGTGGGGAGGGGCCAGGTAGGGATGAGGCCAGGTGGGGAGGGGCCAGGTAGGGGATGAGGGCCAGGTAGGGGAGAGGGCCAGGTAGGGAAGGGGATCAGGTAGGTGAGGGCGAGCCAGATGGGGGAGGACCAGGGTGGGGAGGGGCCAGGTGGGGAGGGGGCCAGGTGGGGAGGGGCCTGTAGGGGAGGGGCCAGGTAGGGGAGGGGGACCAGGTAGGGGAGGGGGACCAGGTGGGGGGAGGGAGACCAGATGGGGAGGGGGGGCCAGGTGGGGAGGGGGACCAGGCGGGGGAGGGAGCCAGGGAGGAGACCAGATGGGAGGGGGCCAGGAAGGGGGACCAGGCGGGGGGAGGGAGCCAGGAGGAGAGGGGACCGGTAAGGAGGGGACCAGGAAGGGAGGGGGGCAGGGTAGGGAGGGGACCAGATGGGGAGGGGGACCAGGTCAAGAGGAACCAGGCGAGGGAGGGGCCAGGTAGGGGAGGGGGCCAGGTGGGAGGGGGACTAGGTAGGATTAGGGCCAGGTGGGGGAAGGGGGCCAGGTGGGGAAGGCCAGGTAGGGGAGGGGGACCAGGTGGGGAGGGGGACCATGGGGGAGGGGGCCAGGTAGGGGATAGGGGCCAGGTGGGGGAAGGGGCCAGGTAGGGGGAGGGGGACTGGGTAAGGGAGGGGACCAGGTAGGGGAGGGGCCAGGTGGGGAAGGGGCCAGGTAGGGAGGGGACCAGATGGGGAGGGGAACCATGGGGAGGGGGGCCAGGTAGGAGGGTGACCAGGTGTGCTGGGGAATTGTGCCGTCAGTCGCCGTATCCAGGGCATTACTCCATCAATCACAAGAGGTCCTCCAGCCTGGGGAGAGAGGCGCTCAGGATTTAGAATATCGAGCCTCTGGTTTGTCTGGGTGATGGGGAGGAGTGGGGAGGAGTGGGGAGAAGTGGGGTAGAGGTTGTTGGTAGGAAGATGTTTTTCTTTATTTTCAGTGTTGTGGGGGGGCATTAGTGGTCAGAGGTGATTGGTGGGGGAAGGGAAGGAACGAACGAGAGGAAGAAGGAGGGAGCTGTGGGGTGGTAAGGAGGAAACTTGTTGTGGGTAGGTGGTGATGGGGTGGTGGAGATGGTGATGGGGTGGTGGAGATGGTGATGGGGTGGTGGAGATGGTGATGGGGTGGTGATGGTGTCTGGTGGTGAAGGTGGTGATGGTGTGTGGTGGTGAAGGAGGTGGTGTGGGGGATAGTTAGGGGTGGGACGAAACAGAGGAGATAGCAATGATAAGGGAGAGATAGTGAGCCAGGAGAAGTAGTAATAGCATTAGTGGATGACAGGGGTATTAGCAATAGGTGTCACTAGAGCAGTAGCAGGTAGTAGTAGTAGTAGTAGTAGTAGTAGTAGTAGTAGTAGTAGGGTACAATTATCTCACGTCAGTATTAGGGAGTAACAGAATAGGAGGAGGGGGCAGAGATCCCCAGATTTGCCGTGGGATGGTGGATCGTCCTGTACAACGTGTGGCTCTGTAATACCTCAAGATTTGCTCCTCTGCTGTAAAGGAAAGTTATTTTCTCTCTCTCTCTCTCTCTTTTTTCTCTCTTTTCTTTCTTTCTTTCTTTTCTTTCTTTCTTTCTTTCTTTCTTTCTTTCTTCTTTCTTTCTTTCTTTGTTTTTTCTTTGTTTCTTTCTTTCTTTCTTTCTTTCTTTTTCTTTGTTTCTTTCTTTTTTCTTCTTTGTTTCTTTCTTTGTTTCTTTCTTTGTTTCTTTCTTCTTTCTTTCTTTCTTTCTTTCTTTGTTCTTTCTTTCTTCTTTCTTTCTTTCTTTCTTTCTTTCTTTCTTTCTTTCTTTCTTTCTTTCCAAACCAACTTCACTGACAGGTAGAAGAGAAAAAACAAGTGTTTGATTTCTGGCTATTCGTTCCCCCACCATCCTTCCTCACCCCCTCACCCCTTATCCCCCTCACCTTAGGATCCGCAGATTCGCCCCCTGACACTGATTGGCCATTCGTTACCTGGTGGATAATCTTCCGACTTTGAACTGAATTAATATCTGAACCGAGTCAGTTCTTCTCTCTCTCAAAAAGGAGGAAGACCCGAGGAAGAGGAGGAGGAAAAGGGAAGAAGGAGGGAAAAAAGACGTAAGGAAGGAAGGAAGAAAGGAAGGGAGGGAAGGAGGGTGGATATATTTGAAAAGGAAGGAAGGGGGCAGAGGAGGGTAGATATATATTTGAGAAGGAAGGAAGGAGGGAAGGAGGGGATATATTTGAGAAGGAAGGAAGGAAGGAAGGAAGGAAGAGAGAACACTGTAGCACAAGAGATTAAGCAATGGATTGTCCTCTCTCTCTCTCTCTCTCTCTCTCTCTTTCATGAATAATAATAAAAAAACCAATTAATAAAGAGACCAATAGTTGAAAAATGAAAGACCATAATCCATAAAAATAAAAATAAATAAAAATAATTAATCAGTTTAATGAAAATGAATAAATCCTAAATGTTAAGAAAAATGGGAAATAGAAACAAATTAAATTAGTAAAGGGTGTAAATAAATAAAGGGGGAGGGGGGGCAGGGCAGGGCACAACAGGTGAGTGAGTCCTTTAAATGATGAAGGTAAACAGAGGTGATCAATGGAGCCGCCACACCTGTCATTATGAGGACACACACCTGTTCTCTTGTTATCAGGAGCTGCTGTATCGGTGCATTTTGTTTATTACTTAACTACTACTACTACTACTACTACTACTACTACTACTACTACTACTACTACTACTACTACTACTACTACTACTACTTTTTTTTTTTTTTAATAAGGCCCCAGCCTCCCCAATAGCCACACCTTCGCCATTTATTTACCTAATATTGAATATCCTAATACATAAGAAGCTATCTAACTGTGTTAGATTAGTTGAGCCGCAGATCTATGCGGCATTCAGTGACTGTAGCCTCATAGTCAATATCTGCAGCAGTTGTCGGCGTGGGGCAGAAGCTCTCGTTCCTGAGGCAGAGCAAAAGCCGACCGAAGGAGAAGGACAGTCGACATCTCATCCAGGCTGTAACATAACTTCTGGGCTGCTTCTGTTCGGAGATCAACTCCGCAGTCTGGCGAAGAAACATTCTTGCACTTGGGCCCATCCCACCAGAGGTTGTGAACACTAGAGGAGTGAAGCTGCCTTGATCAACATTTGAATTCTCTCCCCATATGCCCGTCTCTTGTCGTTCTCGTTCTCCTATGTGCAGCATCGAGGCTGATGACTGGTGACCTGGGATCAAAAATCCTGATGTCGAAGCTCGCTGTCACGTCCAGAATCCTCAGCACTGGCAAACGTCCACACAGGCTTCGTTAGATGTGTTTGAAGTCCTGTGGTGGAAAGATCCTCATTCATCCATGGAAGGAGGTCCGGTTCTTCGCGACGTCAGCAGATTTCCTTCGCGCTGCTTTGCTGTGAGATCCCTTACTCGTCATGCCTCATGCATATAAAGTCCCTTCTTGCAGACCATGGCTGTGAAGTCGCCATCATAAGGCCACACGCATTGGGGAGGCAAAATACGTAACCGTACCTTGAGCAATAGCGTCTAGCAAATTCTTGTTTATTGAAGCTGGAAACCATTGCCGCCGCGGTAGCATGGTTTACCAGTTCGAGCGCCCACCTCTCGCTTCTCACTACTTTTTCAAATTTTCTGGAACCTGCAACGTTGCTGCAACATATCATTGTAGTGCTGCCGATCTCATGTGGACCTACGGATCTTGGCCCCCACTTCGCTGGTGTCCACTTCCCTGTTGCATTCTGGGCTATTATTAGTCCAGTGAAGGGCTGCCCGTAGGCTTAAGTGAATTCTGATGTTCAGTGTCAGCAATAATCTCCTCTGGATTAGTTAGTCCATCCTCTGATCTTGGTGGAAGTACAAGAAGTGTTTCTTTCTGCTGGGGTTAGAAATCCAAGGAGTGTTCACTAGTGTTTGGGAATAGACTTGACACTGATGAAACTTCTTCGGAGGGTGGAGGAGGTCCGATCTCGAGGATGGTACATCAGGTGGTTCAGCGACTCCATGGGTGAATGCTGCAAAGGCCGCATGTGGCTCTGTGTTGCTCTTAATCTCCAGATGGGCTTGGATTTCCTTTAACCCTCATTCACCTTTCACTTCATTGCTCCAGTCTTGAAGTCCGTAGTGCCAATTACTAAGCCTAGATGTCTTTGTGCGTCATAGTTATTTGACCTCCTTCGCAAAACCTCAATGCGTTCGTAATGTTCACAGCTTCACGGTGAGGAAGGACTTGCTGGCGTTCTTGGGTGGTATTTGTGGACCTCACCCGTGCCAAGTCCCTCTTTTGATACCTACTTTTCCTGCTCCTGTAAGGTCATCCTTTCTGCCATTTGACCTGATTATTTCAAATAATGTTTCTTGTTGGAGCAATGAGCCAATTGCATACATTGCCATTACAGGGTCCCCATTCCCTCTCAGTCGACTGTAGATAATTTATCTTACTCATTAAGTCTTATTTATTGTTGCTATGTAGGTCTGAAGGATTCTATCTGAATTCAACATACATCATAAGCTTGGACATGATCTACTGCTACTACTTTTTTTTTTTTTTTTTAACATGTGTCAGCCTCCCCAATATCCCTGTATACCATTTATTTACCTTAATAGTAAATATCTATTCATAGAAGCTATCTATCTGTGTTAAATTAGTTGAGCAGATCTATCTCGGCATTCGTGACTGTAGCCTCTGAGTCATATCTGCAGCAGTTGTCAGGCAGGGGCAAAGCTCTCATTCCTAGAGGCAAACAAAAGCCGACGAAAGAGAGAAAGACAATCGGCATCATCAGGCGCAACGAAACTACAGGCTGCTGCTTCTGTTAGGAGAATCACCTCCATGAGTCTGGCAATAAAACATCTTGCACTTGGTCATCACCAGAGGTTGTGAACATGATGGCTGCCTTGATCGCATTTGGTTCTCTCCCCATATGCCCTTATCTTGTCATTCTCGTTCCTCCTATGTGCAGCATCAGGCTAAATTGCAGTGACATGCGGCCATGGGATCAAAAATCCTGATGTCGAAGAATGCTCGCTGTCCCGTCAAGTCCTCGGCGTCAACACAGGCTTCGTTGGATGTTTGAAGTCCTGTGTTGAAATTCTCTACCATCCAATGGAAGGAGGTCAGTTCTACATGACGTCAGCAGATTTCCTTCAACATATATTTGCTGTGAGATCCATGCACGTCATGCCTCATGCGTAAACCCCCTTCTTGCACGCCATGGGTGATCGATGTCATAGGAAGAGCCACACACGCATTGGAGGCAAACCTTCTGGCCAAACCATACGCCCGGCATTGGCTCCTAAATTTACTTGTTTGTTACATTCAAAACCATTTGCCCTTATCAGCAGCATGGTTTACCAGTTCAGGCGCCACCTCCTGCCCCATATAGCACTTTTTTCAAATTTTCATGGAACCTGCAACAATAGTTGCTGCAACCTGCTTTGGCGTGCGATCCTGTTGTAATGGACCTACGGATCTTATTTACTTCGCTGGTGTCACGCCCTGTTGCATTCTAGACTGTTATGTGGTCAGTGAGGGGCTGCCGTGAGCAAGTGAATTCTGATGTTCAGTGTCAGCAATCTCCTCTGGATTAGTTCCTTCCCATCCCTCCAGTCTTGGTGGAAGTGCAGAAGTGTTCTTTCTGCTTGGGGTTAAGTCAGTGTTTCACTGTGGTTTTGGGAATAGAACTTGGGCGCTGATGAAAAGCTATTCTTCGGAGGGCCGGAGAGAGTCGATCTCAGGGATGAATGCGCATCAGGTAGTTCAACGATCTTGACTCATGGTGAACTGCAAAAGGCCATGTGTGGCTCTGTGTTGTAATCTCAGATAGAGCTTGGATTTGCTAACACTCATTCACCTTCCCGCCTCGTGCTCGGTCTTGAAGTCCGTAGTGCCAATTCTGCGCCTAAATGTCTTTGGCCGTCCTTGAATTATTTTGACCTCCTTACTTAAAAAACCTCAATGCCGTTCATGATATTCTGGCTTCACGGTGAGGAAGGACTTGCTGGCGTTGGGTGGTACCCTGTTGTAGACCTCATGATGTTGCAAGTCCACTTTTGATACCCTCCGCTTTTCCTGCTCCTGTAAGGTGTCAGCATATACCTTGTTGACCCAGTTATTTTAAAATATTATTTCTTGTTAGACGCTGATGAATAGTGCATACATTATACAACAGGGTCTGTGTTGTTCCTCAGGTCGACTGTAAGATAGTATCACCTCATGAAATTGCTTATTTGATTTACCTATGTAGGTCTGAAGGATTCTATACAATTTTCAACATACATCTGACTTGGACATGGTCTACTACTACTACTACTTTTTTTTTTTTTTTTTTTTTAACGCTGGCGTGGCCTCAGCCTCTAATAGCCACCATACATTTATTTATGTGTAAATATCCTAATATAGAAGCTATCTATACATTTAAATTAGTTGAGCCCATGAATCTGTAGGCATTCAAGTGACTGTAGCCTCATAGTCAATATCTGCAGCAGTTGTCGGAGCAGGGCAGAAGCTCTCGTTCAGGGCGAGCAGCGGCTCAAGGAGAAAGACAGTCGACATCTCATCAGGCTGTAACAGAAACTAAGGCTGCTGCTTCTGTTCAGGAATCACCTCCGCAGTCTGGCGTAAGCCTCTGCATGGTCCCGTACGAGGGTTATGGGCCTAGAGGGTAAAACATCGATCAACGTTTGGATTCTCTCTCCTGCATATCGCGTGATTCACTGGTTTCCTCTATGTGCAGCATCCAGAGCTAGGTTAAGTGACGTACGTATGGGATCAAAATCCCCTGATGTCGAAGATGCTCGCTGTCGCGTCCAGAATCCTCGAGCACTGACGTCAACACGAGCTTCGTTGGATGTGTTTGAAGTCCTATGTTTGGAATTCTCACCATCCAATGGAAGGAAGTCCAGTTCTACCATGACGTCTGACAATTTCCTTCTTATATTTGCTGTGAGATCCACCCTCGTCATACTCAGCATAGCAGCCTTCTCTTACACTGTGGGTGATCGATATATAGGAAGAGCCACATTGGGAGGGCAAACCTTCTACTAATAAACCATGCCTTAGAGCAATAGCATCCTAGCAAATTCTTGTTTGTTGAGGCGCACTCCTGCGCTATAGCTACTTTTTTCTTCAAATTCTCTGGAACCTGCAGCAACAGTTGCTACTACTACTACTGCTGCTGCTGCTGCAAATGAAAATATTAATAATCTATTACTAAATTAACATAACGAAATATGACCTAACTAAACCAAATCTAACCCATACAACCTAACCTAACCTAACCTAACCTAACCTAACCTAACCTAACCTAACCTAACCTAACCTAACCTAACCTAACAGAATCTTTCCAAACCTAACGTAACCCAATCTAACCTCTACTACACAACTACCTCCCCTCCCCCTCCCCTCCCCCATCAATATAAATATGCCTCCGTAGAAAGACAAAGAAAAAAAATTCATATCCAGTAGACAAAAAGAGAATTTCTCTCAAAGAATGTATACACAACGTCAATACTCATTCTCCTGTATTTTCCAAACCTTGATTTTTCTTCTAAGCTCAGAGACTAGGGATGGTGGGGGTGAGTGTGGGGAGAGAGAGATGGGGTGAGTGTGTGGAGGGTGGGGAGGAGGGTGGGTAGGGGGTTGGGAGAGGTGTGGGGTGGGTGGGGTGTGGGGAGGAGGTGGAGGAGAAGGATGGGAGGAGGTGGGGAGGTTTCCGTGAACTATGCATTTTTTTTTTACGGGCATTAGCCCACAGGCACAGTAATGACCCACATCAGGGCCTGGGGGCGAAAATATAATAATTAATAATAATAATAAAATATATTATTATTATTATTATTATTATTATTATTATTATTTATATATTATTATATGTGTATGTTATGTGTATATGTATGTATGTACAACAATTGATACAAATAAAATAATAAAATAAGAACCATAAATAAATACAAAATTGAAAAAATAAATCAAGAGTGAGAAATTATATACATTATATATGTTGTGTTGTCCAAGTAAGAGAAACAATTGAGACCCTGCAATTGTGTGTAAATGAGCAGAAAGTCAGATCAGCAAGCTGGGACTCGGTCCAATTTTCGTGATGCCATATGGCAGCAGGGTACCATTAGACAACACATTATGCTTCCAATATCTTCCCAGGCGGTAGTACCTCCCTGTTTGGTAGCTGCCACCTACCTACTACCTATATCCTCCTTGGCTAACTGGCACTGAAGGCGAGAGACGACACGACACGTCACGACGCAACACGACACGACGCAAGACGACGACGCAACACGACGACAAGACGCAACACGACAGACACGACGCAACACGACACGACTGCACGACACGACACGACGACCGCAACACGACACGACACGACGCAACACGACACGACACGACACGACGCAACACGACACGACCGCAACACGACGACGCAGACGACACGACGCAACACGACACGACGCAACACGACACGCAACGCAACCGACACGACACGACGCAACACGACACGATATGATAAGATACGATACGACACGATAACGATGCAGGATCATTCAGCGTAGACAATGAAAAAGACACGACGCAGTATGTGGAAATGGAGAATGGTCGTGGTGGTAATGTTGATGATGGTGGTGGTGACAGTGCTAATAGTGGTGGTGTTAATGGTGCTAGTGGTGGTGACAATCTAGTAGTGGTGATGGTGGTGGTGACAGTGCTAATAGTGGTGACAATCTAGTAGTGGTGATGGTGGCAGTGACAGTGGGAGTTGTGGTGACAATGCTAGTGATGGTGGAGGTAGTGATGGTGCTGACGGTGATGGTGGAGGTAGTGATGGTGCTGACGGTGATGGTGCTGACGGTGATGGTGGAGGTAGTGATGGTGCTGACGGTGATGGTGGAGGTAGTGATGGTGCTGACGGTGATGGTGGAGGTAGTGATGGTGCTGACGGTGATGGTGTGACGGTGATGGTGGAGGTAGTGATGGTGCTGACGGTGATGGTGCTGACGGTGATGGTGGAGGTAGTGATGGTGCTGACGGTGATGGTGGAGGTAGTGATGGTGCTGACGGTGATGGTGGAGGTAGTGATGGTGCTGACGGTGATGGTGGAGGTAGTGATGGTGCTGACGGTGATGGTGGAGGTAGTGATGGTGCTGACGGTGATGGTGCTGACGGTGATGGTGGAGGTAGTGATGGTGCTGACGGTGATGGTGGGTAGTGATGGGTGCTGACGGTGATGGTGGAGGTAGTGATGGTGCTGACGGTGATGGTGGAGGTAGTGATGGTGCTGACGGTGATGGTGGTGGTAGTAGTGGTGATGGTGGTGGTGATAGCGGGGGGGGTGAGTGTCAGGTCGATGACCTCCATCACTCACCAAAACTTCATACAACAGCTATTTCCCCCAACAAGAAGAACTCTCCTCCTCCTCCTCCTTCATCGTCTTCTTCCGTTGTACTAGATGCCTCCTCCTCCTGCCCCCTCTTCCTCCTCCCCTCCTCCTCTTCTCACGGGTGGTTCTCAGACCTGACGCAGTGTAAAAGACAAGAGTCTTCCTTCTGAACCAACGCTCAAATGCCTCCTCCTAATCCTCCTTCCTCTCCTCCTCCTACAGGTGGTTCTCCAGGACTGGCACAGTGAGAAAGAGAGAAGCGTCTTCCTGGAGCAGACTTCAACAGGTGGCGCCTTGAGGCTCGCTTCGTAACGTCTCCTCCTCCTCCTCCTCCTCCTCCTGATCCTCTTCCTTCCCCCTCCTCCTTCTCCTCCTCCTCCTGCTGGACCATCGGTCTTCTCACAGGCAGTTATCGATTTTGAAACAGATGTTTTCTTCCTGGTGTGTGTGTGTGTGTTGTGTGTGTGTGTGTGTGTGTGTGTGTGTGTGTGTGTGTGTGTGTGTGTGTGTGTGTGTGTGTGTGTGTGTGTGTGTGTTTACATTCACCCTGGTTTCTTAGAACAAAGTAGTTCCTTCCTCCTCCTCCACCATCCCTCTCCATCACCACCCTCCCTACCCCTCCTCCCTCCATCACCACCCCTCCTCCCTCCATCAACATCCCTCCACCACCTCTCCTCCGCCTCCATCCCTACCCCTCCACCTACCCCCCTCTATCACCACCCCTCCTCCCCTCCATCACCACCCTCCACCACCCTCCCTCCCCTCCATCACCACCCTCCTCCCCACCATCAACATCCCTCCACCACCCTCTCCTCCGCCTCCATCCCTACCCCTCCATCACCACCCCTCCCCTCCTCCATCAAACCCCTCCTCACCACCTCCTCCCCTCCATCAACATCCCTCCACCACCCCTCTCCTCCATCCCTACCCCTCATCACCCTCCCCATCTCCCTTATCTTCTCTCCACTCACTCTCTTCCTCCATCACTCTCCTCCTCTCCTCCTCCTCCATCTCTCCTTCCATCAACATCCTCTCCACCATCCTCCATCACCATCCTCCTCCCTCATCACTTCATCAACATCCTCCACCTCCACCCCTCCACTCACCACCCTCCACCACCCCTCCCCTCCCCTCCTTCAACCTCTCTTCAAAGGAAAAATGCCTGGAAGTTCTGCTCCTGTTGTTCTGTTACTGCTACTTGGGCTTCTGTTACCGCTGCTGTTACCATTTATGTTACTGATGGTGTTACTGTTACTGTTACCTCTATTACCCTGGTTATTACTGCTGTTATTTTTACTATTGTTGTTACTTCTATAAATTATACTTGATTTTATTGTTACTGTTACTTGCTGTTACTTTGCTGCTGCTGATTTTGTTATTGTTACTATTGCTGTTACCTTACTGTTACTGCTGCTTTATTGCTGCTGATATTGTTATTGTTACCGTTAATATTGCTGTTATTTTACGGTTACCAATACTTTACTGTTGCTGTTACTATTACTGTTACCTTTACTGATACTGTTACTGTTACTGATACTGTTACTGATACTGTTACTGTTCCTTAAAACCCACAAGAAACGCCTGGAGGACCCCGTGGATGATTAGGAAGATGCTTTTATGTTTGATCCGTGGACCAACACCACTTGTTTAGCCTCACAACACAGTGCTTGGTGGCCCCCGAGATACGATTAACCACACCACAAAAAACATCATATACCAGTCAGTGTTTTATAGTGCCAGTGCCTCCTGTAGTGCCAGTGTCTCCTGTAGTGCCAGTGCCTCCTGTAGTGCCAGTGCCTCCTGTAGTGCCAGTGCCTCCTGTAGTGCCATTGTCTCCTGTAGTGCCAGTGTCTCCTGTAGTGCAGTGCCTCCTGTAGTGCCAGTGCCTCCTGGTGCAGAGTGCCTCCTGTAGTGCCAGTGCCTCCTGCGTGCCAGTGTCTCCTGTAGTGCCAGTGTCTCCTGTAGTGCCAGTGCCTCCTGTAGTGGCAGTGTCTCCTGTAGTGCCAGTGTCTCCTGTAGTGCCAGTGCCTCCTGTAGTGCCAGTGCCACCTTCTATAGTGCCATTGGGAATAGAACAGACAGGAAAGCGAATGTAAATGAAGAAAGAAGTGGTGAAAAAAATGAATAATAATAATTGGTAGACATATATAAAGTATAACAACGAGCGAACGGTTAACGAGGAATGAAAGCGAGGGAGAGAAAATGGCTAGAGATAATATTTAACGTAGAAGAAATATAAAAATGACGATAAGAGGATAATAGTTTAACGAGGAGAGACGGAGGTAATGGAAAACAGAGAGACTGTGGTTAATGAAGCAGTGTTTAACGAAGCTCATGTGCGTTGACCATAAACAACGTCCATGAGACTAGACCGAGGTGTGATTAATGATACAGCCTTCACTATCACCTCATGTGGGGGAGAGAGACGAACATGGAAATGGGAGAAGTAAACAAGAATAAAGGAAAGAAAATACAGGATGAGTAAGAAGACGTAGAGGAGACAAATCGAGAGAGAGAGATAAAGCAAGAGAACAAGGAGGGAGGATCAGTGGAATGGATTGAGAGAAAAGAAAGGAGAATGAGTGGAATGAAATGGGGGAAAAAAACATAGGAAAGAAATGGAACAGAGACGGTAGGAAGGGTGAGTTTAGGAGAGACAATAATAACCTAACACAACCTAACCTAACCTAACTTAACCTAACCTAACCTAACCTAACAACTAACCTAACCTAACCTAACAACCCAGCAACCTAACCTGGCACAACCTACTCCAGGCCAACAATTCAGAGATGGTTAGAATTATCTTTCATCATATAATTCTTAAATAATTCCGATAAATAATTCCTAATAATTACTTCATCAAATTATTATCCCTAACAATTGAAAATAGTAAAAAATTATCACTATAATTCTCAGATGATTCTTAATAGATAATTTTAAATAATTATATAACAATAATTACCATATAAACTGAATTATTAAGAATTATCACCATACATATAATTCTCTGATAATTCTCACAGATAACTAATAATAACTAATACATATAATCTACAATAAAAACTTAAATTATGCCAAGAATTATCACCATACATATAATTCTCTGATAATTCTCACAGATAACTAATAATAACTAATACATATAATCTACAATAAAAACTTAAATTATGCCAAGAATTATCACCATACATATAATTCTCTGATAATTCTCACAGATAACTAATAATAACTAATACATATAATCTACAATAAAAACTTAAATTATAGAATTATATATACATATAATTCTCTGATAATTCTTACCTGTAGATTATCTCCAGTACCTGACGTAATTTGGGAGAATATTTTAAGGAATTATTATTTTTTAATAATAATGGGCAGAGTTGTGGGGTGGGGGGGTAGTGTCAATCTTTGTGGAGGAGAAGAAGGAGGAAGAAGAGGAAGAAGAAGAAGAAAAGAAAGAAGAAAGAAGACCATCTCCTTCCTACCTTACCACACTCATTATAGAACCACCTCGGAACAAGAAGGGACTATGTGCCATTGTTTTTAAAAAGGCTTATGTTTACAGCTCAGCCATCACTCAAAAAATATTACCTCCTATCACGAGAGAGTCTTGAGATACCTTACTGGAAAAAATTATCCACCTTTTCTTCCCTCTCCCTCTACCCACCACCCTCACCCCACCTCACACCCCACCCCACCCCACCCCACCCCACCCCACCCCACCCCACCCCACCCCACCCCACCCCACCCCCACCCCACCCCCACCCCACCCCACCCCACCCCCACCCCACCCCACCCCCCCACCTCACCCCCAAATAGACACCTCAGTTGGGGTCCATTACATCATATCACTTATCAAGAACATATTCAGTAGTCCGTTAGAAGGAGGTTTCATATATAACGGACTAACCTCTCACATACAGTCCGTTATATAAAGGTTTCACTATAGCCTCGTCTTGGACCGGCTCCTTCATACCGTGAGCCTCTTGTGGACCGGTCGCCTTTGTTCTTCAGCCTTAGGACAAACGCTGGTATACCTAAGAGTGATAATTACTGTAAAAAGCAATGTCTTTGTCCTCTAGTATTATAATACTGATGGTAGGGGTGAGTGGGTGGGGGAGTGTGAGGTGGTGGGGGTAGGTGAGTTGGTAGTGGAGTGAGTGGAGTGGGGGTGGTGGAGTGAGGGGAGGTGGAGGTGGTGGAGTGGAGTGGGGTGGAGGTGGTGGAGTGGGGGTGAGTGGTGGGGTGTGTGGTGGTGGGGTGTGGAGTGGGTGGGGGTGGTGGTGGGGGTGAGTGGGTGTGGGGGTGAGTGGGTGGGGTGTGGGTGGGGTGGGTGGGTGGGGGTTGGTGGGTTGGGTTGGGTGGGTTGGGGTTGGGGTGGGTTGGTGGGTTGGGTTGGTGGGTTGGGGTTGGTGGTGGAGTTGGTGTGGTTGGGGTTGGTTGGGGTGGTGGTGGGGGTGTGGGTGGGGAGTTGGGTGGGGTTGGGGTTGGTGGGTGGGGTTGGGGTGGTGGGGGTGTGGGTTGGGTTGGTGGGTGGGGTGGGGTGGTTGGGGTTGGGTGGGTGGGGTTGGGGTGGTTGGGGTGGGGTGGGTGGGGTTGGTGGGTTGGGGTTGGTGGGTTGGTGGGTTGGGGTTGGGTGGGTTGGGGTTGGTTGGGGTTGGGGTGGGGTTGGTTGGGGTTGGTGGGTGGGGTTGGGGTTGGTTGGGTTGGGGTTGGGGTGGTTGGGGTGGGTTGGGGGTGTGGTTGGGTTGGGGTGGGTTGGGGTGGTGGTGGGGGTGAGTGGTGGGGTGGTGGTGGGAGTTGGGTGGGTGGGGTGGGTGGGTGGGGGTTGGAGTGGGTGGGGTTGGTGGTGGGGTGAGTGGGTGGGTTGAGGTGGTGGGGTTGGTGGGTGGGGAGGTTGGGGTTGGTGGGTGGGGTTGGTGGTTGGGGTTGGTGGGTGGGGTTGGTTGGGGGTTGGTGGTTGGGGTTGGGGTTGGTGGTTGGGGTTGGTGGGGTTGGTTGGGGTTGGGGTTGGGGTTGGTGGGTTGGGTTGGGGTTGGGTGGGGGTTGGTGGGTGGGTGTGGGGTTGGGTGGGTGGGGGTGAGTGGGTGGGGGTGGTGGGTGGGGTGGTGGGTGGGGTGTGGTGGGTGGGGTTGGTGGGTTGGGGGTTGTGGTGGGTGGGGTGGGTGGGGTTGGTGGTGGGGTGAGTGGGTGGGGGTGAGTGGGTGGGGGTGGAGTGGGTTTGGGGTGGTGGTTGGGGTTGGTGGGTGGGGTGGGTGGGTGGGGTGGGGTGGGTGGGGGTGGTGGGTGGGGTTGGTGGATGGGGTGGTGGGGTTGGTGGGTTGGGTTGGTGGGGTGGGTTGGTGGGTGGGGTTGGGGTGGGGTTGGTGGGGTGGGTTGGGGTGGGGGTGGGGGTGGGGTTGGTGGGTGGGGTGAGTGGGTGGGGTTGGGTGTGGGTGGGGAGTTGGGTGGTGGGGGTTGGTGGGTGGGGTTGGTGGGTGGGGTTGGTGGGTGGGGTTGGTGGGTTGGGGTTGGGGTGGGTGGGGTTGGGTTGGGGTTGGTGGGTGGGGTTGGTTGGGGTTGGGTGGGGTGGGTTGGGTGGGGTTGGGTTGTGTGGGTTGGGGTTGTGTGGGTGGGGTTGGGTGGGGTTGGTGGGTTGTGTGGGTTGGGTTGTTGGTTGGGGTGGGGTGGTTGGGGTGTGGGTGGGTGGGGGTTGATTGGGGTGTGAGGTGGGTGGGGGTGTGGTGGGTTGGGGGAGGTGGGGTGGGGTGGTTGGGAGTTGTGGTGGTTGGGGTTGGGTGGGTGGGGTTGGTGGGTTGGGGGTTGGAGGGTGGTGGGTGGGTTGGGTGGGGTGGTGGGGTTGGGGTTGGGGTGGGTGGGGTTGGTGTGGGTTGGGGTTGGTGGGTGGGGTTGGTGTGTTGGGGTTGGGGAGGATGGGTGGAATGGGGAAGGGTGGGGACAGAAGTGAGAGGAGAGGAATAGAGATGGGTAAATAAAGATGATGAGAGGATAAAGGGGAAGGAGGAGAGGGGATGAGGGAGAAGAAGGGACGAATGAAAGGTATTGAGGAGGGATGGGAGAAAAGGATGAAAGTGGGGAACGGAAGGAGTCGTAAAAAGGAGGAAGGAGGGAAGAGAAGAGGTGTTATGGAGAGGGTAAGGAGATGAGAGAGAGAGAGAATGGAAGGAAGGGAAGGACACGATTAAACATGGGTAGAGGAGAGACGGGTAGAGGGAGGGAAGAGGAGCAGGAAGTGAAGTGGGTGTAAATCTGATGGGGAAAGCAGGAATGTAAAGAATAGGGAGATGGACAAGGCTTACGTGTGTGTGTGTTGTGTGTGTGTTTCTCTTCTCCCTCCTTCCTTCTCCTTCCCTTCCCCTCCCTTTCCCTCCTTCTCTCCCTCCTTCCCTCCTCTCCCTCCCTCCCCTACACCCCCCTCCTCTCCCTCCTCCCCCACCCCTTCTCTCCCTCCTCCTCCCCACACCCTCCTTCTCTCCCCCTCCCCTCCCCCTCCTCTTCCTCCGTCCCCCACACCCCCTCCTTCTCTCCTTCCGTACCCCACCCCCCTCCTTCTCTCCCTCCCTCCTTCCCTCCTCTCCCCTCCCTCCTTCCCCTCCTTTCCCTCCCTCCCCCCACCCCCTCCTTCTCTCCCTCCTTCTCTCCCTCCCTCCCCCCCCCCACCCCCCCTCCCCCTCCCCCACAACACCCCCTCACCCTCCTTCTCTCCCTTCCTTTTTCCTCCTTTTCTCCCCCTCTCCTCCCTCCTCCCTTTCCCCTCTCCCTCCCCTCCTCCCCCACCACCCCTCTTTCTCTCCCTCCTTCCCCCACACCCCCCTCCTTCTCTCCTTCCTCCCCCCCACACCCCCTCCTTTTCTCCCTCCCTCCCCCCACACCCCCCTCCTTCTCTCCCCCTCCTCCCCACCCCCCCTCCTTCTCTCCCTCTCTCCCCACACCCCCTCCTTCTCTCCCTCCTCCCACCCCCCCTCCTCCTCTCCTCCTCCCCCCACCCCCCCTCCCCACCCCCCCTCCTTCTCTCCTCCCTCCCTCCACCCCCTCCTCCTTCTCTCCCTCCCTCCCCCACCCCCCCCTCCTTCTCTCCCTCCCTCCCCCACACCCCCTCCTTCTCCTCCCCCTCCCCCCCACCCCTCCTTCTCTCCCTCCCTCCCCCCCCACCCCCCCTCCTTCTCTCCTCCCTCCCCACCCCCCCCCTCCTTCTCTCCCCTCCCCTCTCCCACCCCCCCTCCTTCTCTCCCTCCCCTCCCCACCCCCCTCCTTCTCCTCCCTCCCCTCCCCACCCCCCCTCCTTCTCTCCCTCCCCTCCCCCACCCCCTCCTTCTCTCCCTCCCTCCCCCACCCCCTCTCCTTCTCTCCCTCCCCCTCCCCACCCCCTCTCCTTCTCTCCCTCCCTCCCCCCCACCCCTCCTTCTCTCCCTCCCTCTCCCCCCCCCCCTCCTTCTCTCCCTCCCTCCCCCACCCCCTCCTTCTCTCCCTCCCTCCCCACCCCTCCTCCTCCTCCCTCCCCTCCCACCCCCTCCTTCCCTCTCTCCCCACCCTCCCTCCCTCCCCTCCCTCCCCCTCCCTCCTTCTCTCCCTCCCTCCCCACCCCCCCTCCTTCTCTCCCTCCCTCCCCACCCCTCCCTTCTCTCCCTCCCTCCCCACCCCCTCCTTCTCTCCCCTCCCTCCCCCACCCCCTCCTTCTCCCTCCCTCCCCCCCCCCTCTCTCCCTCCTCCCCACCCCTCCTTCTCCTCCTCCCTCTGCCCCTCACTCATTGCATTCCATTTTCTAATAATCCTCAGTATTTCAACTTGACATATCATTCATATTTATCAGCTGTGAGGACTTAACACACACACACACACACACACACACACACACACACACACACACACACACACACACACACACACACACACACACACACACACACACACACACACACACACACACACACACACACACACACACACACACACACACACACACACACACACACACACACACACACACACACACACACACACACACACACACAGACACACACACACACACACACACACACACACACACACACACACACACACACACACACACACACACACACACACAGCACACACACACACACACACACACACAGACACACACACACACAGACACACACACACACGAACACACAGACACACACACACACACACACACACAGACACACACACACACACACACACACACACACACACACAGCACACACACACACACACAGACACACACACACACACACACACACAGACACACACACACAGACACACACACAAGACAGACACACACACACACACACACACACACACACACACACACACACACACACACACACACACACACACACACACACACACACACACACACAGACACACACACACAGACACACACACACACACACACACACACACACACACACACACACACAGACACAGACACACACACACACAGACACAGACACACACACAGACACACACACACACACACACACACACACAGACACACACACACACACACACACACACACACACACACACACACACACACACACACAGAAAAAAACGTATATATTATCCCATGTATCCAAGTCATCTCCTTGGCACCAGTATTACCACACAGGTGAGACTGCACCGTGGCCCACCTGGTGGGGTGCCACAGGTATAACCCACACAGAACCATTATATGTTGATCATTATTCCCATCTGTCAGTGTCCAGCTCAGGTAAGGGTTGAGCCTCACTTATGGCAGGGAAGGAAGTAGGTGGGAGGGTGGTGGCAGGAGTACAGGTGGGTAGGTGGGCAGGATAAGTAGAAGGCAGGATGGGGTGGGAGGCAAGTCGACCACTGTAGCCTGTCGACCATGGTTCATTCCGTTAGTTAATTTCAGTTGTTATTTTACTTTGGTATAAATAACGCCATATTTCGTCTATTTTATTTCATTAATATATCGTACATAATATTAGATACCGCCTATTAATTTCCTATTGTTTTCATTACAGTACAAACAACATTATTTCATCTATACTTTCAATACACTAAACAATATATCAACCGTGTATTTTGTATTTCTTTCACTCATCCATCATATCACCTCCTCCACCCCATCCGCCTCTCCACCCCACCAGACCCCCACCCCCTGGACCCCCCTGGACCCCCCAGAAAAAATCCACAAAATATCTCGCGGTGATGCTCATCGTAATCCCTTGTAATATTTCGCGTGTTTGTTGCTGTCATGTTCGTGTACTGGACTGAAATGACCTGTACTCATGCCCTCTCTCTCTCTCTCTCTCTCTCTCTCTCTCTCTCTCTCTCTCTCTCTCTCTCTCTCTCACCAAAAATGTATATAAAACTCTCTGCTATTAATTATTTGTCGTTGTTACTCTAAAAAAAAAGGAGATTTACTTTATTAGTAAATTATTCGTTCTCTTGTCCGGTTGTGGCCTTGGTTTACGGTGGTAGTTTTCTCTCTATCTCTATTTCTATCTCTATCTATCTCTAGCTCTATCAATATCTATCTCTATCTCTATCTAGCTCTATCTCTATTTCTATCTCTATCTATCTCTAGCTCTATCAATATCTATCTCTATCTCTATCTAGCTCTATCTCTATTTCTATCTCTATCTATCTCTAGCTCTATCAATATCTATCTCTATCTCTCTCTATCTCTAGCTCTATTTCTATCTCTATCTATCTCTAGCTCTTCTATCTCTATCTATCTCTCTCTATCTCTCTTTATCTATCTATCTTTATCACTATATCTATCTTTAACTATCTCTATCTCTTTATCTATATTTTCAACTGTCTCTATTTTTATATCTATCTCTGTCTCTATCTCTCTTTATCTCTATCTCCCTATTTCTATCTCTAGCTCTATCTCTAGCTCTATCTTTATCTCTATCTCTTATCTCTGTATCTCTATCTTTAACTCTGTCTCCTAACTAACCTAACCCCTAACCATAGAATATTTTTTTTAGTTTTACTCCTTGTATTAATGCCAATTATTAATATAGGCTTTACCTATTACTCACTGTATTTCTACCTATGGATTTTCACCAATTTTTTTTTTTTACCAATTTCATGTTTTATCCATTTTATTTATTTTGTGTTCGACTATTTTTTAGTTTTGTTTGACCTATTTATCTATCTATTTTTACCTATGGACTTTTACCCCTATTTTACCTATGGTCTTATGCCTATTTTTCTACCTATTTCTACCTATCTTATTTACTTTTTACTAATGATTATTTACTTGTATTCTGACCTGTGTTTTGTTTTTGTTATTTCACCTGTTATTTTCACCTATTTATTTTTCCTGTGTTATTTCACCTGTTATTCGTATACCTGTGTTACCTTACCTGATATATTTACACAGAGGGGAAGGATTAAGCGAACAGATGAGAGAGTTGTTTTGCAGGTGTTCACAACAGTATAGAATCTCCAAGCGAAACACCTCTACCAGGTAATGAGTCCTAGTCCACCCCACCCACCCCCCCACACCCCCACACCCCCACAGTTTCCCGCCAACTACACAAACACTTCCATTATCTCCTACTTAACACACAGGATTTTCTTTCCATTTAACGTATGAAACAAAATCACACACCTGGTCTTCTTCCCTCCTCCCCCTTCTCCCCTCCTCCCTCCTCCTCCTCCCCATCCTCCCCTACACCTCCCTACCTCGGTATTCAGATCATATTATTGACGAAGTGACAGTGGGTACTAGCCGCCTCCGTTGGTCTCTACCTCCAATACTATATCCTGGACACAATCGTATATCCGGGGTGGGAGGGGAGAAATGGCGTCATATATCCCTCTTACAAACACCTTTATTTGTTCCCATCCAACCACGATTTTATCTTCCTTCCCCCTCCCTCACCTTGGCCGCCATTATCGTGTGCACCCAATCCTCTCCTCCTCCTCCTTCTCCTCCTCTTATTCTTCTTCTTCTTCCTCCCATTCCTCCTCCTCTTCCTTCCCTTCCCCAGGACCGGATAGCTTCCCTCAGGTATCCTTATACTTACCTGATGGGTCGCGCCCTATTGCTACCTCAATCCCAGGTAATCGGTTCTTAATTGAAGGCGTTAGAAGAGGTGCTACCCCGCAGGAGACGGTTAAGGGCCATTGTGCCGCGGGCTGGGTTGGGCATTATGACCTCTAATTGATGGGGCGGTCTTAGGGCTGTTTTGCCGCACGGGTTTGGAGGCGTGATGAGGTCGGGAATTCGCTGGTATACGGAGGAGTTTCTCCTCAGAATGGTTCTTCCTCCTTCTCTTACTCTTCCTTCTCCTCCTCCTTCTTTTTTCCTTCATCCTTCCTTTCCTTCCTTCCTTTTTTCTCCTTTCCTTGCATCCCTCTTTTATCCTCCTCTTCCTATCTCTTTCCTCCCTCCCCCCTTATCCTCCTGCTCTTCCTCCTCCTCCTCCTCCTCCTCCTGCTTGATAGACTGGACAATGAATCTTCAGCTGACAATTCAACCAAAACTGAAACTGGAATTGGAACTTGACCTAAAACTAAAACTTGACCCTGAAACTTGAGCTAAAACTAATACTTAACCCTAAAACTTGAAATAAAACTTAAACTTGAACTAAAACTAAAACTTGACCCTTAAACTAAAACTTGACCCTAAAACTTAAACTAAAACTTGACCCTAAAACTTGAACTTAAACTAAAACTTGACCTAAAATCTTAAACTAAAAATAAAACTTGACCTAAAACTTAAACTAAATCTTGTCTCTAAAACTTGAACTAAAATTTGACCCTAAAACTTAAACTAAAACTTGACCCTAAAACTTAAATCACCACACTAAAACTGATAATAATAAACTAAGGTTGAACTCCCACATTTATAAATAAACCACAAACATAGCCTCGAGTTATTGCTTCACTCGAGTAATACTCAGATCAATAGGACTGGGAGCCAAACAAACAGACATAAATAATCTCTCGACAATAATATACAATATCTATATGAGACAATGAATCGCTGCGGGGATCATTCTTCTATCTATCTATCTATCTATCAGTCTGTCTATCTATCTATCTATTCTATCTATCTGTCTATCTGTCTGTCTGTCTGTCTGTCTGTCTATCTTTCTATCTATCTGTCCGTCTGTCTATCTGTCTGTCTGTCTGTCTTTCTATCTGTCTATCTATCTATCTATCTATCTGTCTATCTATCTATCTATCTATCTATCTATCTATCTATCTATCTGTCTGTCTGTCTGTCTGTCTGTCTGTCTGTCTGTCTATCTGTCTAAAAAAAAAAATCACGTCACTTAAAACCACCCAAAATAATTCTGGTATATCAATTATTTAATTATAATCCTAAAAAAAAAAATTATATCCCATAATTTAAAAAATATTAATAGTAATTATTTGAGTCTACATCAGCCTTTCATCAGACTCTGTGTTCAATTGTAATGTGTGAGTCTGGATGTAGGAGGGTACAGTGAGGGAGGGGTAAGGAGAGGGTAGGGGGTGGTGGGGAGGTGTGAGGGGAGGAGAGGTGGGGAGGTGGGAATTGTGGGGGGTAGGGAGAAGAGGAGAGGGGGGTGAGGGAGGTGAGGGTGGTAGGGTAGGGGAGAAGGAGAGAGGGTAGGGGAGAAGGAGAGAGGGTAGGGGGAAGGAGAGAGGGTAGGGGTGGAAGAGGATCTGCCTGTGGTAGTGAAAAGAGAGAGAGAGAGAGAGAGAGAGAGAGAAAGAGAGAGATAGAGAAAGGAAAGAAAAAATAGGAGAGAGAGATGCGAGGGAGGGAGAGAAGGATGGAGAGAGGCAGAGGGAGGCAAGGAGGCGGGGGAGGTGGGGGAGAAACCCAGGTGGCAGGATCGAGGGGATTTACCCACTTGACATAATAACAGCAACGTCGACCTCCACTTATCTACACATGCCTGCCTCTCTCTCTCTCTCTCTCTCTCTCTTCTCTCTCTCTCTCTCTCTCGATATAACAGGAAGGATAAGACTGTAGTATTAATTTAATAGAAGCTTAGTAAAGACCCACGGCGCTATGATCCACCCCTTGCCCCCCCCTCGACACACCTGGCTCTGGGGTATATACTTGGGTCTGGGGTATATACCTGCCCGGCATATACCTGGCTCTGGGGATATACTGTATATCTGGTTTCCATCCATCTCCTTGCCCTCCTTCACCCTCCTTACCTTCCACCCTTCCCTTCATTCCACCCTCCTCCTTCCTCCTTTCCTCCCTCCTGCCTCCTTCCCTGTCCTCCACCCTCCCTTCTCTTCCTTTCTGCCTCCCTCCTTCCTTTTCTTCTTCCTCTATTCTTCTTCTTCTTTCCTCCCTTCTTCCTCCTTCCTTCTCCTTCTCCCCCATGCCTTTTTCATTCCCTCCCTTCCTCCTTCCCTCCCTCCTTCCTTGCCTTCCTTAGGGGTAACCGGTCTAGCTGGGGAGGGATTTGCTTTTCATGGTTGAGGGTTAAAGTGATTGTCTGAAGTGTAATATATTCCACCTTGGGAGAGAGGCGGCCCACGGGAGAGACGGGGAAGGAGGGAGAGAAGGAGAGACAGGCGGGGAAGGAGGGAGAGAAGGAGAGACAGGCGGGGAAGGAGGGAGAGAAGGAGAGACAGGCGGGGAAGGAGGGAGAGAAGGAGAGACAGGCGGGGAAGGAGGGAGAGAAGGAGAGACAGGCGGGGAAGGAGGGAGAGAAGGAGAGACAGGCGGGGAAGCAGAGAGTGAAGGAGAGACTGGCGGGGGAAGGAGGGAGAGAAGGAGAGAGCAGGTGGAAGGAGGGAGAGAAGGAGACAGGCGGGGAAGGAGGGAGGAAGGAGAGACTGCGGGGAAGGAGGGAGAGAAGGGAGAGCAGGCGGGAAGGAGGGAGAGAAGGAGAGACAGGGTGGGGAAGGGGAGGGAGGAAGGAGAGACTGGAGGGGAAGGAGGGAGAGAAGGAGAGACAGGCGGGGAAGGAGGGAGAGAAGGAGAGACAGGTGGGGAAGGAGGGGAGAGAAGGAGAGACTGCTGGAAGGAGGGAGAGAAGAGAGACAGGTGGGGAAGGAGGGAGAGAAGGAGAAACTGGCGGGGAAGTGGAGAGAGAGAAGGAGAGACTGGCGGGAAGGAGGAGAGAAAGAGAGACAGGTGGGGAAGGAGGGAGGAAGGAAGGAGAGAAGGAGAGACGGAAAGACAGAGAAGGAGAGGGAAGGTGTGGAAGGGCAGAGGAAGAAGGGGGAAAAGGAGGGGGCGTGAAAGAAGAGGAAAGAAAGAAGGGGACCAAAAAAGGTAAGAAGGGAGAAGAAAGAGAGGATAAGAAGAGGTAAGGAGAGGCAAGGGATGGAGAAGTAGAAGGCAAAAAAGTGGTGAAGGAGAAGGAGAGGGAGGGAGAGAGGGGGAGAGGGAGGAGGGAAAGGCAAGATGAGAGAAAGGAGGGAAAAGTAAAGAGAGAGAAAGAGAGAGGTAGGGGGGAGGAAGAGAGGTAGATATGTAACCAGGAGGAAAGGAGAGAAAGTATGGGAGACTGAGGGGAGAGGAAGAGGCAAGAAAGAAGAAGAAGAAGAAGAGAGGGGAGGGGACGGGGAGAGGGAGGGAGGGAGGGGTAGGGGAGGGGGGTGGTAGGGGAGGGAGAGGGGTAGGGGGGTTGTTCTGAGGCAAGATGGAAAGGCTGTTTTGTAGATGAGATGGAGGAGGAGTCACGGTAGAAGGAGGAGGAGGAAGAGGAGGAGGAGGAAGAGGAGGAGGAAGAGAGGGAGAATATTAGAGAGAAGATAACAGAAGGAGAGGAAGAAGGGTGAGAAGAAGAGTGGGAAGAGGAGAGGAAAGAAGTAAAGGAAGAGGGAAGAGAAAAATGTCAAAGAGAAAAGGAGATAACGAAGAAAAACAAGAGATAGAGGAAGAGAAAGAAGGGTAAGAGAGGCGTATGGGAGGTGAGAAAGTAAAGAAGTGTGTTTGAGAAGTGAGAGGAAGAGAGAGTGTGTGAGAGGTGTGATAAACTTAAGTGTGTGTTAAGTGAGATAGAAAGAGACAGAGACAAACACAAAGACAGTCAGAGAGAGAGAGAGAGAGAGAGAGAGAGAGAGAGAGAGAGAGAGAGAGAGAGAGAGAGAGAGAGGGGTACCAAGGGAGATGGCAAAGGGAGAATATTCCATTAAAGGAAGATAAAATTCACCTCCTACGTCCGCCTGGCCACCAATCACCTCCGGGTTATACAAGAGAGGGAGGGAAGAGTCCCCAGAGAACTGCCAGTCGTACCGTCCCAAACTGTCATACGGCATTGAGACCGGGTTGGAAGTGATAGTAAGATGGAGAAGCAATAATAATAATAATAATAATAATAATAATAATAATAATAATAATAATAATAATAATAATAATAATAATAATAATAATAACAATAATAATAATAATAACAACAATAATCTAAGGCTCATAAATCATAATCTCCTATTGATTTATATATATCTAAGAGTATTATAATATTAAGGTAAGTATTAAAATCAAACGCAATTCCTATTGTTAAACGAGTTAATATATGTTAGAGAATTATATACGTTCTTATATATCCGCCTAAGAGAAAAAAACTACCTTAGGGAAATTTAAGTAAAACCAAAAAGAGGAAATTTTAAGTGAAAAAATTATCTTAGGGATCTTTTACAAAAAGGCGGTGGGGGGTGGGGGTGGGGTGAGGGTGGGGGTGGGGGGGGTGGAACTTAAAGGGAGGAAAATCAAATCTCAGAAAACCATAAGTGAAAATAAATTACCTTAGGGAACCTTTCGAGACTCCGGGGGCCAGCAGGCGGCTACATCAAGGGGTCGGGAAGCTTAAGTGAAAACCTATGAAAAGGTAGATTTGTTAGCGGCCGCCCACACCCGGATTGGGCGAGGGGTAGGGTGGGCGGCGGGGGGGTCAAGCCCCTGTTTTACATATCTGTTGAGGGGAGGGAGGGAATTGTTGAGGGTGGGTGGGGTGGGGTGGGAGATGGGTGGGTGAGTTGGTGGATGGGTGTAGGAGAAGGGTGGGTGCCTCGTGTGTAGGTGGGAGAGTGGGTGGGTGGCTGGGTGTAGGAGAAGGGGTGATGATAAGTGTGGGTGGTTGGAGTGGGTGGGTGTAGGGAGAGAGAGGGAGTAGGGTGGGTGTATGGGTGGGTATTGTGATGAAGGGATGTGGGTGGGGAAGTCTGAGTGGGATAGTAGTCGTGTGGGTGTACCGATAGACATGCTAGTGGGCGTATGTGGGTGTGTGTAAGGGTGTGTGTAAGGGTGTGTGTGTGTGTGTGAATATAAAAGTGTGTGGTCATGTTTGGGTGTGTGTGGATATGTATGGGCGTGTTTGGATGTGTGTGTGGGCGTGGTTGGATGTGCGTGTTCGTGGTGTGTGGGCGTGTTTGGTTGCGTGTGGGCGTATCACAGCCTCCGCCCGCTAATCGGTGGTCGTCACACAGGGAAGCCGGTTACATCATCAGCTTGCGTGTGACCTGCCCTGATGTCCTTGTTGAGTACTGAGTTGACTGAGTACTGCGTTGACTGAGTACTGCGTTGACTGAGTACTACATTGACTGAGGCATTGACTGTGTACAACGTCGACTGAGTATACATTGCCGTACACATTGACTGAGTCTATATTGACCGAGTACTGCATTGACTGTGCATTACATTGACTGAGTACTGCATTGACTGAGTACTGCACGATTGAGTACTGCATTACTGAGTACTACATTGCCTAGTACTATATTGACCGAGTACTGCATTGACTGTGCATTACATTGACTGAGTACTGCGTTGACTGAGTACTACATTGACTAATACTACGTTGCCTGAGTACTACATTAACTGAAGTACTAAATTGACTGAGTGCTGTATTGACTGAGTACTGCAATGACTGAGTATTACATTGACTGAGTACTGCATTGACTGAGTACTGCATTGACTGAGTACTACATTGACTGAGTACTGCATTGACTGAGTACTGCATTGACTGAGTACTGCATTGACTGAGTACTGCGTCACTGCCCACCACAACAGTTGTGTAACCTACCTCTTGCCAGCTAACTGATGGCCCATTATTATTTCATCTCTTTTTTGGAACCCGGATCTATTTTTCTCGTGAGTTTTTTAAAAGCCAAGACCGACTGTTCTATTTTTGATTGGCTGACGTGTTTGTTGCAAAACTCAACAGCTTAAACTTGCACGTTCATACATGTCTTTGCAACTAGCAGTCTCATTAAAATTTGGTTGTAATAAATGGATTTTTTTCTTTGTTAAATTAAGAGAAGTTTAGTATTGTAGATGTTTATTTGGGGGTTGTGAGGTATTGGGATGACCCTGTCTGTGTCTGTCTCCATTATCGTCAGTAATGTCATAAAGTGCACAACAGTCATAGGGGCACCAACCATCTTGGATGTAGTGACGCATCGTACAAGGAAGACCAATGGAACAACAAAAGTGTCAATAACGTTTTTCTCTCTGGCATCAAGATTATATGATGTCAAAAAAAAAGTGTCTGCTTAATCACAAACACCATCTACAATAAGTATCAAGAACTCAAACACCCTTAGGATACCATGTACAAAAAATAGCCTAAATTAGTCGAAGAACAGTCTCACAATGACCAAAAAGGAACAAATTATTTCACTCATCATATCTCATAAACTACTGCACAAAATTCCGTCAAATTTAGTATGACGTCTCTTGGTCGTGTCTTTTATCGGTTCATAAGATATCAATCCCGAGTGAACAGTGAAACTACATCATGGACGCTGTTTCCTGCAGCAGTGTCAATAGTTGGACTGTGATGAGAGGTAACATCCATAGACTGCCTGACTGGTTTGGTTTCAAGATGACGATATGTTTAGGAAAAAAATGTTTCCATGTTTTATACAATTGTTATAGGCATTAAAAGTGTTTAATTATATTCCTTAAAAATGTAATTATAGATTGAAATATAAACGTAATTAATATAACTCCCAAGATGACATACAAATTATCTTGGATTATATATTTTAGGTGTTTGTTAAAGTAATTCACTGAGGAGAAAGGTAATTACTGTACGTGTTTGTTAATGTAATTCACTGGGGTTATAAAGTAGATGAAGAAATTATATATGAAGAAACAGGGTAATTTAATGTTTTCACAGGTAATTTTCTCTCTCTCTCTCTCTCTCTCTCTCTCTCTCGTCGAGATAAAAACTTTAGACACGACAGAGGGAGAAAAAAGAGTATTCCAAGCAGATCACGAGAGAGAGAGAGAGAGAGAGAGAGAGATCACTGCATATCTCCACGTGATATACAGACCAAATTATAGTGAATGATAGTGAATTATATCCAATGAATGTAAATTACAGTGACATAACGAACGATAGTGAATTATGTCACTAATAATGAGATTGTAATGAACGATAGTGAGTTAATGAATGAGCAGTGAATAATAGTGATTGGTAGTAAGTACTTCTGAATGACAGTGAATAAGAATGAACGATAGATAATGATAATAGTAATAGACAGTTATTGATAGTGAATGTATAATAATGGTGATGGTAGAAAATAACAATAGCAATAAATAATGATAATAGGTAACAAGTGAAAGATAACTGAATAATGATTATTTATAATGAATAAATGGTGAATGACAGGAGTGTATGTGCCGTGAATGAGGGTGTAGCCGCCTTTGTTATTCACACAATAATAGTTTAGACCACTGGCATGATAACGAACAAACCTTGTTTATTTCACCCGCGGGTTAAAAACTTTTCCTATCGTTAATTGACATAAAAAAACGTATTAGTTTTTTTTGCATCTATATAAATACGTACATAGTGCACACAAACACATACATACATTTATACACACACACATACATACGTTAATACAGACAGATACAAACACAATACACATTAATACACACACACACACACACACACATTGATACAGACACACAAATACATACACACATTAATAAACACACACACACACACACACAGGTGGAGATAATAACGAAGTAATTACTCCTTCATCTTACACTCATTTCCCTGCTGCTTCTTGGCCCGGAATTAATCGGCGTCGCCTCCTGACACTTAGCAATATATGGCCGACCTGGGACGACCTGGGAGGACCTGCTTCTTTCTCAGCCTCTCATAAGTCGTCTCAGGTCACATCTGGTCTTTAAATAGCTCCTCTTGGGTCATTTCAGGTCGCATCAGGTCACATTTGGTCTTTAAATAACTCGCATAGGGTCATTTCAAGTCACATCAGGTCCTTAAAGAGTTCGCCTCTGGTCATTTCAGGTCGTATTAGATCCACAAGTAGGGTTATATTGTGTATTATTATATCACATTGCAGGTCGTGTGAATTTCAGGTCATATCAGGTCATCTCAAGGCCCAAGAGTTAGCCTTGAGTCAGGTCCAACCATCTTTAGGCATTCCAGGTCATACTGGAGGGCAAGGTCAAGTTTTAACCCAGTGGCAGCATGAGGTCAGTTAGTCTCAAGTGAAGTCAGATTAGGTCACGTTAACTCGGACTAGATATAACAGCAAATTATTATTGTTATTATTATTATTGTTGTTGTGTTGCTGTTGTTGTTATTGTTAGCGTTATTATTATTATTTTTACATTTGTTAATCCTCTGCTCTTAGTGACCTACGAATAAAAGTTCAGTAATTTTCAATCCAGTTCTAAGAGTAAAAATCCTTTCATCTCAAACAGAACAACAGAGGCAAAGTCCTTTGCTTAACCTATGACAAAGGGCACCACTGTAGGTCCAGGGCGACACAGAGGAGAATAAAGGTAACTGCAGGAGTAGTTATTCCAGAGAGTTTTACAAAGATCTTGTGAATTCATCGGATAACCTATGAAGATTAGGCCCCCTAGTTTAATTAACCTGATGATTAAACTCTATATATATAACGCTAACCTAACCTAACCTTACCCCCCTCCCCCCCAGGTATTGCTTTAGGGTATCTAATCAATCATCAGGTGAGGTTAATCATCACATAACCCAAATAACCTTATTCTATGATATTTCTTAAAATTTCTACAGCCAAATTCAACCAGTAACCAAATCAATAAAGAACTAAAAATAACATTCACGACGCATAAAGGTGATGACACTCAGGTGAAACATCGACTTTCCTCTGTTTACGTCAGGAATGTACACTCGCCTACACTTACACCTGGTACAGTGAGTGGCTGGCGCGTGTTGTAAGATGTGGCAGCACTGTGGAATGTTGATCTAGCATCCTTAGTCTGGCTAACTACTACGAGTTTCCTTAGGGTCATTGTGGGAGTTTAAATACAATGTAAACAAACACATAGTTGCCACATCTCACAAAACGAACCAGTCATTTTACCGGGTATAAGTGCAGGCGACAGTACACAACATGCCAACCTTTTAACAAACACTCACCACTCGCCTATCTCGTATTGCTGCAAAAGATAATCTGTTTTTAAAAGTGCTTCTCTGACATTGATTAATGCATTAAACTTTTATCTGTCAGTAGTGTATATTGAAGTTATATTTCAAAATGACTGTCAGGATATATAATATTTGGATCACCTGAAGAATCGTCACCCCAGAATGTCCACCTGAAGAAGTGTCACCCCAGGATATCCCACCTGAAGAATTGTCACTCTGCCAAACTCTGGGGTGACAATTCTTCAGGTGATCCGAATATTTTCTGTACCGCAGGGAGGGACGGAGAGGATAGTGGGAAGGAGGGATGAGAGACGGATGGATGGAGGGAGGGAGAGAGGAGAGAAAGATGGAGGGATGGCAGGAGGGAGAGAAAGATGGAGGAATGGCGGAGAGAAAAATATGGTGGGATGGAAGGAGGGAGAGACAGCCAGAGGGATGGACAGAAGGAGAAAGAGTGACAAGAGGGAGGGAGAGAGAGAAGGGGTAGGAGAGAAAGAGTGACGGAAGGGTAGAGAGGGATTGAAGAAGGAATGGAAAGTCAGCTAGAGGGAGGAAGGAAGAGACAGAGGGAAGGAGGGACATAGGAAGGGAGATTTGACCCACATCTATTCCTTGACTCTACACTTCACCACTAAGGTCACATCAGGTCCTCAGGTCACGTCAGATTTTGTGGTTACATTTTCAGGTCACGTCAGGTCTTCAGGTCACATCCGATCGTCAGGTCCAATCATGTCTAGAGGTCATATCAGGTATAGAGGTCACGCCAGGTCTTCAGGTCACGTCATCAGGTCGTCAAGTTACATCAGGTCTTCAGGTCACGTCAGGCTATTCATGTCACACCAGGCCTTAAGGTCACGTCAGGTCACATCTTTAGTTCACGCCAGGTCTTCAGGTCAGGTCATATCTTCAGGTTACGTCAAGTCTTCAGGTCACAGTTCCAGGTCACGTCAAGTTTTCAGGTCACAGTTCCAGGTCAAGTCAAATCTTCAGGTCACATTTTCAGGTCATGTCAGGTCTTCAGGTCACGTCAGGTCTTCAGCATTTCTGTTTCTGGTTTTCCATCAAAAGTCTGAAGCTGGTTATTGATTATTGGACGGCTGTGTGTTCCCTCATAACACCCATTGTTCTCTACTGCTCTCTCTCTCTCTCTCTCTCTCTCTCTCTCTCTCTCTCTCTCTCTCTCTCTCTCTCTCTCTCTCTCTCTCTCTCTCTCAACTTACCCACATGTTCCTCCCTCACACAAGCACAATACTACCCTGCATATGTGACTGTCAGATCCAACTACTCTATACGCATGTAAATAATAACAACAATAGCAATAGTAAATAATTGTCAATAATAATAATAATTTCTTACGTCATACACAAATAAATAAAAGCAAAATTTAGGTAAAGTTAAAGAAGCCAGAGTTAGGACCACGACTGCCAGCCTCTCTTTCACAATTCTCAAAAGTTCATACGTTAAATTTTCCTCTTAGCTGGTGACGTGAGTGCCCTTATAACTGGTCGGAATCAGCAGCGGTCGGGGAGAGGGTGGAGAAAATGGCCTCAATATTACATGGAGACAGTACAGTACCCTAATTCACCTGTTTGTGTGTGTGGTTTTAATAATAATAAAGTGACTGGTCTAGCAGCCTTGTATGTAATGTTATAAAAGCTTTATGTTGCTATGGTGTCGAACTGTAACATATGGACGAGGAACTTTAGACAGCAGAAGATGGCGTTGATCAGGATGGTGAGGCAGATTTTGTCCCAGACTGATATATGGCAACTCGGTAATGATGAGAGGGAGGTGAGAGGGCCAGTGTGTTGAGAGTCTCTTGGTAGGCGTATATTAGTAGGACAATGGCACTGTCGTCTGGGGATGTGTTGCCTCATTTCACAGTAATCAAAGGCGGGGTGTTGGGGGGGGGGGGTCTCACTGGTGCCCTGGGAAAGTAAACATTGGCTGCGACCCTCGGCTGGTGTTCCCTGCACTCACTTGTTACTTGTTCTTTATTGCTGTTTCCGTTATCTTTTATAACTGAAATTATCAACACATTTGTATCAGTTGTAGAATGATCGTCGGTACTGTTATCATGGTAGGAGTTTGTTGGCAGTGAGGGTGAGGTGAGGGAGGGAGGGAAAAGGTCAACAATATTCAAAGGATATAACTTTATTGACATATACAGGTACAATACATAAATGATAAACAGTACAAGCATCAACATGAAAGAGTTGCCGAGTCAAGGTGTCTCATCACGTGATCATCCTAATGTAGTTAATATCTCCCACAGTCGTACGGGTAATTAAGCCAGGTGATGGATCGTGAGCGCCGCACAAACTTACGACAAACACCCGCTTAATCGTCCGTGCGGTCGTAGAGCCAACGCGACACGTCACCTCCGGCACGACAGACTGAGAAAGCGGAACGATAATTGACGATATTGTATGAAGGCGAGGTGGAGGAGGTGTCGCGTGCGATATTCATTCCCCTGATGTGGGTGTTTGTGTGTGTGTGTATGTGGGGTTATCGGTCCCTCAAGGGCGGGGATAATGTGGCCTGCAGTTGTAATATGTCCTGTGGGGAGGAGCAGCCACGGTGGTAGAGTGGCGCCAGATGGTGTTATGATTGCCCGAGGTAACAGGAAGGTGGAGAGAGTGAAGCTACTTGTGTTGATCTCCTAATGTACACAACTGGGGGTGTTTAGTGCAGAGGGTCGACCCGGGTCCTCGCCGCCTCATTAGATACATAGAATATTTGTTATTATTATTTTATCTCGGTGATTATAATGTGTTGACTACCAGGGTGTCTCCTCCATAAGTCAGCGATGTGGTTTGGGGAAATGATGACACCATGCGTCCTGAGACATGAGGAAGATCTCACCAGGCGTCCTGAGTCATGAGGATGATGTCACCAGGCATCTTGAGTCATGAGGAAGATGTCACCAGGCGTCTTGACTCATGAGGAAGATGTCACCAGGCGTCTTGAGTCACGAGGAAGATGTTACCAAGCGTCTTGAGTCATGAGGAAGATGTCACCAGGCGTCTTGACTCATGAGGAAGATGTCACCAGGCGTCTTGAGTCACGAGGAAGATGTTACCAGGCGTCTTGGGTCATGAGGAAGATGTCACCAGGCGTCTTGAGTCACGAGGAAGATGTTACCAGGCGTCTTGACTCATGAGGAAGATGTCACCAGGCGTCTTGAGTCACGAGGAAGATGTTACCAGGCGTCTTGACTGAGGAAGATGTCACCAGGCGTCCTGAGTCATGAGGAAGATGTCACCAGTGATGGTTGGCGTCTGAGTCAGGAAGATGTCGGCGTGACTCATAGGAAGATGTCACCAGGTCTTGAGTCATAGGGAAGATGTCACCAGGCGTCTTGAGTCATGAGGAAGATGTCACCAGGCGTCTTGGGTCATGAGGAAGATGTCACCAAGCGTCTTGAGTCATGAGGAAGATGTCACAGGCGTCTGACTCATGAGGATGATGTCACCAGGCGTCTTGAGTCATGAGGAAGATGTTACCAGGCGTCTTGGATCATGAGGAAGAACATAAGAGTGATGCAGGGCTGGATAGGAAGATGTCCGGCGTCTTGGCATGAGGAAGATGTCACCAGGCGTCTTGAGTCATGAGAATATGTCACCAGGCGTCTTGAGTCATAAGGAAGATGTCACCAGGCGTCTTGGGCAAGAACATAAGACTGGAGGAAACTGCAGCGGGCCTATTGGCCCATACTGGGCAGTCCTGTTTACACCCAACCCCTATTGCTCATATAAGCATCCAACCTATGTTTGAAGCTATTCAGCGTATTCGAGTTAATGATATTTGGTAACTTGTTCCATTCATCCACTACTCTGTTTCCGAAACCAATGTTTACCTATTTCACGCCTAAATCTAAATTTGTCTAATTTAAAACCATTGTTACGAGTTCGCTCCTGGTGGATAGTTTGAGTACCTTTGTAATGTCCCCTTTGTTTAGCCCTGCCTTCCACTTATACACCTCTATCAGGTCGCCCCTCGCTCTACGTCTCTGAGGGAGTGCAAATTAAGATGCTTTAACCTGTCTCTATACTCAAGGTTCCTAATGCCCGGGATTAGTCTTGTCATTCTCCTCTGAATTCTTTCCAAGGATTCTATATCCATTCTGTAATACGGTGACCAGAACTGAACTGCATAATCCAGGTGTGGTCTCACAAGAGCAAGATACAGTTTTAGGATGACCTCGCTAGCCTTGTAACTAACATTCCTTTGTATGAACCCAAGTACTTTATTAGCCTTGTTACAAGCAAAAACACATTGTTTACTTGGCTTAAGGTTCCTACTTATCATTACTCCTAAATCTCTCTCGCAGTCGGATTTCTATGGCATCGTTGTTCATCTGGTATCTGGTTTCGTTTACATCTCCTATACTGAGTACTTACATTTGTCGACGTTGAATTTCATCTGCCATTTTCAGACCATTCGAAAAATTTGTTTAGATCTTCCTAGTTTTGCTGAGTCCTCGTCAGATTTAATAACACGTCCTATTTTAGTGTCATCAGCAAATTTACTTATGTTGCTGTCTATGCCGATATCTATGTCGTTTATGTATTTAATAAATAATAATGGTCCAGTACTGAGCCTTGGAACTCCACTTGTGACGTTGCTCCAATGGGCGTCTTGAGTCATGAGGAAGATGTCACCAGGCGTCTTGAGTCATGAGGAAGATGTCACCAGGCATCTTGAGTCATGAGGAAGATGTCACCAGGCGTCTTGAGTCATGAGGAAGATGTCACCAGGCGTCTTAAGTCATGAGGAAGATGTCACCAGGCGTCTAGGGTCATGAGGAAGATGTCACCAGGCGTCTTGAGTCATGATTAAGATGTCACCAGGCGTCTTGGGTCATGAGGAAGATGTCACCAGACGTCTTGGGTCATGAGGAAGATGTCACCAGGCGTCTTGAGTCATGAGGAAGAATTCACCAGGCGTCTTGGGTCATGAGGAAGATGTCACCAGGCGTCTTGGGTCATGAGGAAGATGTCACCAGGCGTCTTGAGTCATGAGGAAGATGTCACCTGGCGTCTTGGGTCATGAGGAAGATGTCACCAGGCGTCTTGAGTCATGAGGAAGATGTCACCAGGCGTCTTGAGTCATGAGGAAGATGTGACCAGGTGTCTTGAGTCATGAGGAAGATGTGACCAGGCGTCTTGAGTCATGAGGAAGATGTCACCAGGCGTCTTGGGGTCATGAGGAAGATGTCACCAGGCGTCTTGAGTCATGAGGAAGATGTCACCAGGCGTCTTGAGTCATGAGGAAGATGTCACCAGGCGTCTTGGGTCATGAGGAAGATGTACCATGCGTCTTGAGTCATGAGGAAGATGTCGGGCGTCTGAGTCATGAGGAAGAGTGACCAGGCGTCTTGGTCATGAGGAAGATGTGATCAGGCGTCTTGAGTCATGAGGAAGATGTGACCAGGCGTCTTGAGTCATGATTAAGATGTCACCAGGCGTCTTGGGTCATGAGGAAGATGTCACCAAGAAGATGAGGCATCAGGCACCCATCCCACGGAATCCCTTACTCTCACCCCGTCACCCTCGCCACACCCCTCACTCCCCTGCCACCCCGAACCCAGCCACCACCCCGCCCTCCCCGCTCCTAGGGTGACGGCAGGGGCAGCAGTGTCACGAACAAACTTGAAGCGACAAATGACCTCCACCACCAACCATGGCATCACGGCCCTGCCTGGACTGCCGGGGTCGAACCACATAAAATCAATCTAATACTCAGGTGTGTGTGTGTGTGTGGGGAGGGAGACAGGTGTGGTAGGTAGGACAGAGAGAACAGGTGGGAGAAGGACAGGGAAGACAGGTGGGATGAGGGACAGAGGGAGGGAAGGGGAGGGAGGACAGGTGGGAGGAGGGACAGGTAGAGGGAGGCCAGGAGTTGGAGGGAGGACAGGTGGGAAGGAGAACAGGTGTGAGAGGGATGACAGGTGGAGAGGGATGACAGGTGGAGGGAGGACAGGTGTGGGAGGGAGAACAGGGTGTGGAGAGGGATGACAGGTGGGAGGAGAACAGGTGGGAGGGGACACAAGCTGAAGAACAACCCAAGGCATATGGTCCAACTGTGACTGACACACACACACACACACACACACACACACACACACACCAGGTATCGAAGCATTAATAGGTCCAAGTACAAAGGTGTGTCTTGTCTCTTAATGAGGTGTTGCAGGTGAGTTTTAAAGGTTTAAGGAGCGTCTACCCAGGTGGTGCTGTAATCAGGTGGTGCTGTACCCAGGTGGGTGCACCCAGGTGGTGCTGTAATCAGGTGGTGCTGTACCAGGTGGTGCTATACCCAGGTGGTGGTGTGCCAGGTGGTGGCCCAGGTGGTGCTATACCCAGGGTCAGGTGGTGCTGTACCCAGGTGGTGCTATACCCAGGTGGTGGTGTGACCGGGTGGGCTCAGGTGGTGCTGTACAGGTGGTGCTATACCAGTGGTGGTGTACCCAGGTGGACAGGTGGTGCTATACCCAGGTGGTGCTTACCCAGGTGGGCACCAGGTGGTGGTGACAGGTGCATACCCAGGTGGTGGTGTACCCAGGTGGTGCTAACCGGTGGTGGTGACGTGGGTGACCCAGGTGGTGCTGCACCCAGGTGGTGTGCACCCAGGTGGTGCTGTACCCAGGTGGTGCTGTACCCAGGTGGTGGTGCACCAGGTGGTGCTACCCAGGTGGTGCTGTACCCAGGTGGTGGTGTACCAGGTGGTGCTATACCCAGGTGGTGGGAAAACAGGTGGTGCTACCCAGGTGGTGGTGTACCCAGGTGGTGCTACCCAGGTGGTGGTGTGTACCCAGGTGGTGGCAGGTGGTGCTATACCCAGGTGGTGGTGTGTACCCAGGTGGTGGTGTACCAGGTGCAGGTGGTGCTATACCCAGGTGGTGGTGCACCCAGGTGGTGCTGTACCCAGGTGGTGCTGGCACCAGGTGGTGCCACCAGGTGGTGGTGTACCCAGGTGGTGTTGCACCAGGGGCAGGTGGTGCATACCCAGGTGGTGCTACACCAGGTGGTGCTGTACCCAGGTGGTGGTGTACCCAGGTGGTGGTGTACCCAGGTGGTGCTGTACCCAGGTGGTGCTGTACCCAGGTGGTGCCTAGGTGTACCCAGGTGGTGGTGTACCCAGGTGGTGCTGTACCCAGGTGGTGCTGTACCCAGGTGGTGGTGTACCCAGGTGGTGTATACCCAGGTGGTGGTGTACCCAGGTGGTTATACCAGGTGGTGGTCCGGGCTGTACCCAGGTGGTGTTGCACCAGGTGGTGCTGTACCCAGGTGGTGGTGTACCAGGTGGTGCTATACCCAGGTGGTGCTGTACCAGGTGGTGCTGTACCCAGGTGGTGATACCCAGGTGGTGCTATACCCAGGTGGTGAGGTGGTGCTATACCCAGGTGGTGCTATACCCAGTGGTGGTGTACCAGGTGGTGCTGCACCAGGTGGTGGTACCCAGTGGTGCTATACCAGGTGGTGGTGTACCCAGGTGGTGCTGCACCAGGTGGTGCTGTACCCAGGTGGTGGTGGTACCCAGGTGGTGCTAGCACCCAGGTGGTGGTGCACCAGGTGGTGCTATACCAGGTGGTGTGTCCAGGTGGTGCTATGCCCAGGTGGTGGTACCCAGTGGTGCTGTACCCAGGTGGTGCTGTACCCAGGTGGTGTGCACCAGGTGGTGGTGTACCCAGGTGGTGTGTGTACCAGGTGGTGGTGGACCCAGTGGTGCTGTACCCAGGTGGTGGTGTACCCAGGTGGTGCTATACGGTGGTGCAAACCCAGGTGGTGCTGTACCCAGGTGGTGGTGCCCAGGTGGTACCAGGTGGTGCTGCCCAGGTGGTGCTGTACCCAGGTGATGGTACCCAGGTGGTGCTATGCCCAGGTGGATTGGTGGCTCCCAGGTGGGCACCAGGTGGTACCAGGTGTGCTATACCCAGGTGGTGGTGTACCCAGGTGGTGCTGCACCCAGGTGGTGTGCACCCAGGTGGTGCTGTACCCGTGGTGCTTGCCCAGGTGGTGCTATGCCCAGGTGGTGGTGTACCCAGGTGGTGCTGTACCCAGGTGGTGCTATCCCAGTGGTGGTGCACCAGGTGGTGCTATACAGGTGGTGGCCAGTAGCCCAGGTGGTGGTGCCTGCAGTGAAGGTGGTGGTGCACCTGGTGTGGTGTACCCAGGTGGTGGTACCCAGGTGGTGTGTGTACCCAGGTGGTGGTGTACCCAGGTGGTGGTGTGCCCAGGTGGTGGTGCACCCAGGTGGTGCTGTACCCAGGTGGTGGTGTACCCAGTGGTGCTAACCCAGGTGGTGCTGTACCCAGGTGGTGGTGTACCCAGGTGGCCCAGGTGGTGCTGCACCAGGTGGTGCTACCCAGGTGGTGCTATACCCAGGTGGTGCGCAATTCAGGTGTGGGTGCCCAGGTGGTTGTGCTGTACCCAGGTGGTGGTGCACCCAGGTGGTGTACCCAGGTGGAGGTGCTGCACCCAGGTGGTGATACCCAGGTGGTGGTGTACCCGGGCAGGTGGTGCTGTACCAGGTGCTATACCAGTGGTGGTGTCCCAGGTGGTGCTGTACCCAGGTGGTGCTGCACCCAGGTGGTGCTCAGGTGGTGTGTGCACCAGGTGGTGCTGTACCAGGTGGTGCTGTACCCAGGTGGTGCTATACCCAGGTGGTGCTGTACCAGGTGGTGTTACCCAGGTGGTGGTGCACCCAGGTGGTACCCAGGGTGTGCTGTACCAGTGGTGCTATACCCAGGGTGCTGTACCCAGTGGTGCTGCAGGTGGTGCCCAGGTGGCTACCCAGGTGGTGGTGTACCCAGGTGGTGTACCCAGGTGGTGGTGTGCCCAGGTGGTGCTTTCAGGTGGTGCTATACCCAGGTGGTGGTGTACCCAGGTGGTGGTGTACCCAGGTGGTGGTGTACCCAGGTGGTGCTGTACCCAGGTGGTGCTATACCCAGGTGGTGGTGTGCACCCAGGTGGTGCTATACCCAGGTGGTGCTGTACCCAGGTGGTGCATGGCCCGGTGGTGGTGTACCAGGTGGTGGTGTACCAGGTGGTGGTGTGCCCAGGTGGTGGTGTACCCAGGTGGTGGTGTGGCGTGGACCCAGGTGGTGCTGTACCCAGGTGGTGCTATACCCAGGTGGTGGTGTGCCAGGTGGTGGTGTACCCAGGTGGTGGTGTACCCAGGTGGTGGTGTACCCAGGTGGTGCTGTACCAGGTGGTGCTACACCCAGGTGGTGGTGTGCCCAGGTGGTGCTGTACCCAGGTGGTGCTGGTGGGCCCGTGGGGCCCAGGTGGTGCCCAGGTGGTGCTGTACCCAGGTGGTGCTTACCCAGGTGGTGGTGTGCACCCAGGTGGTGCTGTACCCAGGTGGTGCGTGTACCCAGGTGGTGGTGTACCCAGGTGGTGCTATACCCAGGTGGTGGCACCCAGGTGGTGCTGATACCCAGGTGGTGCTATACCCAGGTGGTGGTGTGCCCAGGGTGGTGCTTGCACCAGGGGTGGTGGGTGTGTGACAGGTGTGCTATAGCAGGTGGTGGCAGTGCGGTGGTGCTGTACCCAGGTGGTGGTGTACCCAGGTGGTGCTTGCACCAGGTGGTGGTGTACCCAGGTGGTGCTGTACCCAGGTGGTGCTGTACCCAGGTGGTGCTGTACCCAGGTGGTGCTATGACCCAGGTGGAGGTGCACCCAGGTGGTGCTGGGTACCAGGTGGTACAGCACCCAGGTGGTGCTATACCCAGGTGGTGCTGTACCCAGGTGGTGGTGGTGGTGTACCCAGGTGGTGCTGCACCCAGGTGGTGCTATACCCAGGTGGTGGTGTACCCAGGTGGTGCTGGTACCCAGGTGGTGCTGTACCCAGGTGGTGGTGTACTCCAGGTGGTGCTATACCCAGGTGGTGGTGCGCTGGCGGTGCTATACCCAGGTGGTGCCATAAGCGGTGGTGCCCAGGTGGTGCTGCACCCAGGCGGGCCAGGTGGTGTTATACCAGGTGGTGCTGCACCAGATGGTGCTGTACCCAGGTGGTGGTGCAACGGTGGTGCTGTACCCAGGTGGTGCTCCCAGGTGGTGCTATCCAGGTGGTGGTGGTACCCAGGTGGTGGTGCAACCAGGTGGTGCTGTACCCAGGTGGTGCTATACCCAGGTGGTGGTGTACCAGGTGGTGCTGTACCCAGGTGGTGCGCACCAGGTGGTGCTGTACCCAGGTGGTGCTATACCCAGGTGGTGCTATACCCAGGTGGTGCTGTACCCAGGTGGTGGTGTACCCAGGTGGTGCATACCCAGGTGGTGGTGTACCCAGGTGGTGCTGTACCCAGGTGGTGGTGTACCCAGGTGGTGCTATACCCAGGTGGTGTGTACCCAGGTGGTGGTGTACCCAGGTGGTGCTGTACCCAGGTGGTGGTGTACCCAGGTGGTGCTGTACCCAGGTGGTGGTGTAACCAGGTGGTGCTGTACCCAGGTGGTGCTATACCCAGGTGTGGTGCTATCCAGGTGGTGCTGCACCGGTGGTGGTGCAATCCAGGTGGTGCTATACCCAGGTGGTGGTGTACCCAGGTGGTGCTGTACCCAGGTGGTGGTGTACCCAGGTGGTGCTATACCCAGGTGGTGGTGTACCCAGGTGGTGGCACCCAGGTGGTGCTGTACCGCAGGTGGTGGTGTACCCAGGTGGTGCTATACCCAGGTGGTGGTGTACCCAGGTGGTGCTGTACCCAGGTGGTGGTGTACCCAGGTGGTGCTGTACCCAGGTGGTGGTGTACCCAGGTGGTGGTGTACCCAGGTGGTGGTGTACCCAGGTGGTGCTGTACCCAGGTGGTGGTGTACCCAGGTGGTGCTGTACCCAGGTGGTGCTATACCCAGGTGGTGCTGTACCCAGGTGGTGCTATACCCAGGTGGTGCTATACCCAGGTGGTGCGTGTGTCCTGTGGTGGTGTTGCACCAGGTGGTGCTTACACCAGGTGGTGCGGCACCAGGTGGTGCTGTCCAGGTGGTGCTATACCCAGGTGGTGCTATACCCAGGTGGTGCTGCACCAGGTGGTGCTGTAACGGTGGTGGTGCGTACCCAGGTGGTGCTATACCCAGGTGGTGCTGTACCCAGGTGGTGCTAACCCAGGTGGTGCTGTACCCAGGTGGTGGTGCAGGTGGTGCTATACCCAGGTGGTGCTGTACCCAGGTGGTGCACCCAGGTGGTTACACCAGGTGGTGCTGTACCCAGGTGGTGGTGGGTGTACCCAGGTGGTGCTGTACCCAGGTGGTGCTGTACCCAGGTGGTGGTGTGCACCCAGGTGGTGCTATACCAGGTGGTGGCTGTACCCAGGTGGTGGTGTGTGCCACAACCATGTGGTACCCAGGTGGTGCTGTACCCAGGTGGTGGTGGTGTACCCAGGTGGTGCTGTACCCAGGTGGTGCTGTAACCAGGTGGTGCTGTACCAGGTGGTGCTATACCCAGGTGGTGGTGTACCCAGGTGGTGCTATAGCCAGGTGGTGCTGTAATCAGGTGGTGCTATAACCAGGTGGTGGTGCACCAGGTGGTGGGTGCACCCAGGTGGTGCTATACCCAGGTGGTGGTGCACCCAGGTGGTGGTGCACCCAGGTGTGGTGGTGCACCAGGTGGTGCTGTACCCAGGTGGTGGTGCACCAGGTGGTGCTGCAACCAGGTGGTGCTGTAACCAGGTGGTGCTTGCCCAGGTGGTGCCATACCAGGTGGTGGTGCCAGGTGGTGCTAACAGCCAGGTGGTGCTGTGCACAGGTGGTGCTATACCCAGGTGGTGGTGTACCCAGGTGGTGGTGTACCCAGGTGGTGGTGTACCCAGGTGGTGCTGTACCCAGGTGGTGCTGTACCCAGGTGGTGCTTGCACCCAGGTGGTGCTGTACCCAGTGTGCTGTACCCAGGTGGTGCTGTACCCAGGTGGTGCTATGCACCCAGGTGGTGCTGTACCCAGGTGGTGGTGTACCAGGTGGTGCTGCACCCAGGTGGTGCTGTACCCAGGTGGTGCGCTTACACCCAGGTGGTGCTGTACCCAGGTGGTGCTGGGTACCAGGGTGGTGGCAACCAGGTGGTGCTTACCCAGGTGGTGGTTGCACCAGGTGGTGCTGTACCAGGTGGTGGTGTACCAGGTGGTGCCGGGTACCCAGGTGGTGCTGCACCAGGTGGTGCTGCACCAGGTGGTGGTACCCAGGTGGTGCTGTACCCAGGTGGTGGTGTACCCAGGTGGTGCTGTACCCAGGTGGTGCTGTACCCAGGTGGTGCTGTACCCAGGTGGTGGTGTGCACATGTGGGTGCTGTACCCAGGTGGTGCTGTACCCAGGTGGTGCTATACCCAGGTGGTGCTTACCCAGGTGGTGCTTCACCCAGGTGGTGCTGTGCCCAGGTGGTGGCGGCACCCAGGTGGTGCTGCACCCAGGTGGTGCTATACCCAGGTGGTGCTGGTACCAGGTGGTGGTGTCCAGGTGGTGGTGCACCAGGTGGTGGTACACCAGGTGGTGGTGGGCCCAGGTGGTGCTACACCTAGGTGGTGCTGTATACCCAGGTGGTGCTGTACCCAGGTGGTGCTGTACCCAGGTGGTGCTGCACCCAGGTGGTGCCAACGGTGGTGCTGTACCCAGGTGGTGCTATACAGGCGGTGCTATACCCAGGTGGTGCTATACCCAGGTGGTGCTGGTACCAGGTGGTGGTGTACCCAGGTGGTGCTGTACCCAGGTGGTGCTATACCAGGTGGTGCTGTACCCAGGTGGTGGTGTACCCAGGTGGTGGTGCGGTCCAGGTGGTGGTGGCACCAGGTGGTGGTGTACCCAGGTGGTGCTATCCAGGTGGTGCTACACCCAGGTGGTGCTGCACCCAGGTGGTGCTGCACCAGGTGGTGCTGCATCCAGGTGGTGCTACACCAGGTGGTGCTGTACCAGGTGGTGGTGTACCCAGGTGGAAATCAGGTGGGTATACCCAGGGAAGTATACCCAGGTGGTGCTATACCCAGGTGGTGCTGTACCCAGGTGGTGCTATACCCAGGTGGTGCTGTACCCAGGTGGTGCTGTACCCAGGTGGTGCTGTACCCAGGTGGTGCTATACCCAGGTGGTGCTGTACCCAGGTGGTGGTGTACCCAGGTGGTGGTGTACCCAGGTGGTGCTGTACCCAGGTGGTGCTGTACCCAGGTGGTGCTGTACCCAGGTGGTGCTGTACCAGGTGGTGCTGCACCAGGTGGTGGTGTACCCAGGTGGTGCTTGCACCAGGTGGTGCTGTACCAGGTGGTGGTGTAACCAGGTGGTGCTATGTCCAGGTGGTGCTATACCCAGGTGGTGCTGGCACCCAGGTGGTGCTGTACCCAGGTGGTGCCATACCCAGGTGGTGCTGTGCACCCAGGTGGTGGTGTACCCAGGTGGTGGTGTACCAGGTGGTGCTGTACCCAGGTGGTGCTGTACCCAGGTGGTGCTGTACCCAGGTGGTGCTGGTACCCAGGTGGTGCTGTACCCAGGTGGTGGTGTACCCAGGTGGTGCTATACCCAGGTGGTGGTGTACCCAGGTGGTGCTATACCCAGGTGGTGGTGTACCCAGGTGGTGCTATACCCAGGTGGTGGTGTAACCAGGTGGTGGTGTCCAGGTGGTGGTGTACCCAGGTGGTGCTATAACCAGGTGGTGCTATACCCAGGTGGTGCTAGCACCCAGGTGGTGGTGTGCCAGGTGGTGCTGGTACCCAGGTGGTGCTATACCAGGTGGTGCTGCACCCAGGTGGTGGTGGCACCCAGGTGGTGCTATACCCAGGTGGTGGTGTACCCAGGTGGTGGTGTACCCAGGTGGTGCTATACCCAGGTGGTGCTGCACCCAGGTGGTGCTACACAGGCGGTGCTGCACCCAGGTGGTGGTGTACCCAGGTGGTGGTGTACCCAGGTGGTGCTGTACCCAGGTGGTGCTATACCCAGGTGGTGCTGTACCCAGGTGGTGCTGGTAACCCAGGTGGTGCTATACCCAGGTGGTGGTGGCACCAGGTGGGTGGTGGTGTACCCAGGTGGTGCTGTACCCAGGTGGTGCGCATACCCAGGTGGTGGTGTACCCAGGTGGTGCTTACCAGGTGGTGGTGCAACGGTGGTGGTGGCCCAGGTGGTGCTGTACCAGGTGGTGCTTGCTACCCAGGTGGTGGTGTACCCAGGTGGTGCTGTACCCAGGTGGTGGTGTACCCAGGTGGTGGTGGTAACCAGGTGGTGGTGTACCCAGGTGGTGCTGTACCCAGGTGGTGTTGCACCTGGTGGTGCTGTACCAGGTGGTGCTGTACCCAGGTGGTGGTGTACCCAGGTGGTGTACCCAGGTGGTGCTACACCCAGGTGGTGCTGTACCCAGGTGGTGCTGTACACCCAGGTGGTGCTGTACCCAGGTGGTGCTGCACCCAGGTGGTGGTGTACCCAGGTGGTGCTGCACCCAGGTGGTGGTGTACCCAGGTGGTGCTATACCCAGGTGGTGCTGTACCCAGGTGGTGCTGCACCCAGGTGGTGGTACCCAGGTGGTGCTGGCACCAGGTGGTGCATGCCCAGGTGGTGCTTACCCAGGTGGTGGTGTACCCAGGTGGTGCTATACCCAGGTGGTGCTGCACCAGGTGGTGGTGTACCCAGGTGGTGCTATACCCAGGTGGTGCTGTACCCAGGTGGTGCTGTACCCAGGTGGTGGTGGGGACCCAGGTGGTGCTGGTACCCAGGTGGTGGCGGTACCCAGGTGGTGCTGATACCCGGTGGTGGTGTACCCAGGTGGTGGTGTACCCAGGTGGTGGTGGACCCAGGTGGCTGTACCCAGGTGGTGCTGTACCCAGGTGGTGCTGGCACCCAGGTGGTGGTGCACCCAGGTGGTGCTGTACCCAGGTGGTGCTGTACCCAGGTGGTGGTGTACCCAGGTGGTGCTGGCACCCAGGTGGTGCTTACACCCAGGTGGTGGTGCATCAGGTGGTGGAGGCACCAGGTGGTGCTGTACCAAGGTGGTGCTGTACCCAGGTGGTGGTGTACCCAGGTGGTGCTGTACCCAGGTGGTGGTGTACCCAGGTGGTGCTGTTCAGGTGGTGCTGTACCCAGGTGGTGCTGGCACCCAGGTGGTGGTGTACCCAGGTGGTGGTGTGTACCCAGGTGGTGCTGTACCCAGGTGGTGGAACTGTGTGGTCAGGTGGTGCTGTACCCAGGTGGTGCTGTACCCAGGTGGTGCTGCTGTACCCAGGTGGTGCTGTACCCAGGTGGTGCTGTACCCAGGTGGTGCTATACCCAGGTGGTGGTGTACCCAGGTGGTGCTAAGCATCTGTGGTGGTGTACCCAGGTGGTGCTGTACCAGGTGGTGCTTGCACCAGGTGGTGGCGGTGCACCCAGGTGGTGCTGCACCCAGGTGGTGCTGTACCCAGGTGGTGGTGTAATTCAGGTGGTGCTATACCCAGGTGGTGCTGTACCCAGGTGGTGCTGGGTACCCAGGTGGTGCTGTACCCAGGTGGTGCTGGTACCCAGGTGGTGGTGTACCCAGGTGGTGCGGCACCCAGGTGGTGCTGTACCCAGGTGGTGCTATACCCAGGTGTTGCACCAGGTGGTGGTGGCACCAGGTGGTGCTGCACCAGTGGTGGTGCGAACGGGTGGTGGTGTACCCAGGTGGTGCTATACCCAGGTGGTGCTGCACCAGGTGGTGCTGTACCCAGGTGGTGGTGTACCAGGTGGTGCTGCAATCCAGGTGGTGCTGGTACCCAGGTGGTGGTGCACCCAGGTGGTGCTAAAATCCAGGTGGTGCTATACCCAGGTGGTGGTGTAACCAGGTGGTGCTGTAACCAGGTGGTGCGTACCAGGTGGTGCTGCACCCAGGTGGTGGTGGTGCACCCAGGTGGTGCTGTACCCAGGTGGTGCTGTACCCAGGTGGTGCTGTACCCAGGTGGTGCTGTAACGCGTGGTGTTCCAGGTGGTGCTGCACCTGGTGGGTGCTGTACCCAGGTGGTGCTGTACCCAGGTGGTGGCACCCAGGTGGTGCTGTACCCAGGTGGTGCTGCACCCAGGTGGTGGTGTACCCAGGTGGTGCTGTACCCGGGTGGTGGGTGGTGGTACCAGGTGGTGCTGTACCCAGGTGGTGGTGTACCCAGGTGGTGCTGTACCCAGGTGGTGCTGCACCCAGGTGGTGCTATACCCAGGTGGTGCTGTACCCAGGTGGTGCTATACGCGGTGGTGCTGTACCCAGGTGGTGCTTGTACCCAGGTGGTGCTGTACCCAGGTGGTGGTGTACCCAGGTGGTGCTGTACCCAGGTGGTGCTGTACCCAGGTGGTGGTGTACCCAGGTGGTGCTATACCCAGGTGGTGCTGTACCCAGGTGGTGCTGTACCCAGGTGGTGGTGTACCCAGGTGGTGCTGTACCCAGGTGGTGCTGCTACCCAGGTGGTGGTGTGGACCCAGGTGGTGCTGTACCCAGGTGGTGCTTGCACCCAGGTGGTGCTTGCACGGTGGTGCTCCAGGTGGTGGTGTACCCAGGTGGTGCTGCACCAGGTGGTGCTGTACCCAGGTGGCAGGTCCAGGTGGTGGTGCATCCAGGTGGTGCTATACCCAGGTGGTGGTGTACCCAGGTGGTGCTATACCCAGGTGGTGGTGTACCCAGGTGGTGGTGTACCCAGGTGGTGCTGTACCCAGGTGGTGCTATACCCAGGTGGTGCTATACCCAGGTGGTGCTGGTGTCAGGTGGTGTACCAGGTGGTGGTGTGACCCAGGTGGTGCTATACCCAGGTGGTGCTGTACCCAGGTGGTGCTACACCCAGGTGGTGGTGGTACCAGGTGGTGCTTACACCCAGGTGGTGGTGCACCCAGGTGGTGCGTGCACCCAGGTGGTGCTATACAGGTGGTGGTGTACCCAGGTGGTGCTATACCCAGGTGGTGTGTAATCCAGGTGGTGTTGCAATCCAGGTGGTGCTGTACCCAGGTGGTGCTGCCAGGTGGTGGTGTACCCAGGTGGTGCAACCAGGTGGTGCTATACCCAGGTGGTGGTGGTTACCCAGGTGGTGCTGTACCCAGGTGGTGCGTAACAGGTGGTGCTGGTACCCAGGTGGTGCTATACCCAGGTGGTGGTGTACCCAGGTGGTGCTATACCCAGGTGGTGCTATACCCAGGTGGTGGTGTGTACCCAGGTGGTGCTATACCCAGGTGGTGCTTATACCCAGGTGGTGGTGTACCAGGTGGTGTGTGCACCAGGTGGTGCTATACCCAGGTGGTGGTGTACCCAGGTGGTGCTGTACCCAGGTGGTGCTGGTGGGCCCAGGTGGTGCTTCCAGGTGGGTTGCCCAGGTGGTGTACCAGGGGTGCCAGGTGTGGTGCTGGTACCCAGGTGGAAGTATACCCAGGTGGTGGTGCACCCAGGTGGTGCTATACCCAGGTGGTGCTGTACCCAGGTGGTGCTGTACCCAGGTGGTGCTTTGACCCAGGTGGTGGTGCACCAGGTGGTGGTGTACCGGTGGTGCTATGACCCAGGTGGTGTTACACCCAGGTGGTAGGGTACCAGGTGGTGGTGCACCCAGGTGGTGGTGTACCAGGTGGTGGTAGGTGTGGTGTGGGTGGTGGACCAGGTGGTGGTGTCCAGGTGGTGGTGCCCAGGTGGGCATGCCAGGTGGTGGTGACAGGTGGTGCTTGCACCCAGGTGGTGCTATACCCAGGTGGTGTTGCACCAGGTGGTGCTGTACCCAGGTGGTGCTGTACCCAGGTGGTGCTATACCCAGGTGGTGGTGTACCCAGGTGGTGCTGTACCAGGTGGTGCTGCACCTGGTGGGTTACCCAGGTGGTGGTGTACCCAGGTGGTGCTGTACCCAGGTGGTGCTGTACCCAGGTGGTGGTGTAACCCAGGTGGTGCCATGTTCCAGGTGGTGCTGTACCCAGGTGGTGCTGCAGGTGGTGGTACCAGGTGGTGCTATACCCAGGTGGTGGTGTACCCAGGTGGTGCTGTACCAGGTGGTGCTATACCCAGGTGGCAGGCACCAGGTGGTGCTATTCCAGGTGGTGCTGTCCAGGTGGTGCTCCAGGTGGTGGTAATCCAGGTGGTGCTGTACCCAGGTGGTGCTGTACCCAGGTGGTGCTATACCCAGGTGGTGCTGTACCCAGGTGGTGGTGTTCCAGGTGGTGCGGCACCCAGGTGGTGCTCATACCCAGGTGGTGGTGTACCCAGGTGGTGCTGCACCAGGTGGTGGTGTACCCAGGTGGTGCTATACCCAGGTGGTGGTGTACCCAGGTGGTGCTGTACCCAGGTGGTGCTGTTACCCAGGTGGTGGTGCACCCAGGTGGTGCTATACCCAGGTGGTGCTGTACCCAGGTGTGGTGGTGGTGCGTACCCAGGTGGTGCTATACCCAGGTGGTGGTGTACCCAGGTGGTGCTGTACCCAGGTGGTGCTATACCCAGGTGGTGGTACCAGGTGGTGCTGGTAGGTGGTGCTGCCCAGGTGGTGCTTACACCAGGTGGTGGCAAACCAGGTGGTGCTGTACCCAGGTGGTGGTGTACCCAGGTGGTGCTATACCCAGGTGGTGGTGTACCCAGGTGGTGCGTGGTACCCAGGTGGTGCTATACCCAGGTGGTGCTGTACCCAGGTGGTGCTTGCACCCAGGTGGCGCTTTGCACCAGGTGGTGGTGTACCAGGTGGTGCTATGTCCAGGTGGTGGTACCAGGTGGTGCTATGCGGTGGTGGTGTACCCAGGTGGTGCTGCACAGGTGGTGTACCCAGGTGGTGGTGTACCCAGGTGGTTACCCAGGTGGTGCTGACCCAGGTGGTGTGATCCAGGGAAGTTTGCACCCAGGTGGTGCTTACCCAGGTGGTGGTGTACCGGTGGTGGTGTACCCAGGTGGTGCTGCACCAGGTGGTGGCTGTACCCAGGTGGTGCTATACCAGGTGGTGGTGTACCCAGGTGGTGCTGTACCCAGGTGGTGCTGTACCCAGGTGGTGCTATACCCAGGTGGTGGTGTGACCCAGGTGGTGCTGACCCAGGTGGTGCTGTACCCAGGTGGTGCTGTACCAGGTGGTGGTGTACCCAGGTGGTGCTGTACCCAGGTGTGCTGTACCCAGGTGGTGCTGTACCCAGGTGGTGCTATACCCAGGTGGTGGTGTGCACCCAGGTGGTGCTGGTAACCCAGGTGGTGCTGGCCCAGGTGGTGCTGTACCAGGTGGTGGTGTACCAGGTGGTGCTGTGCCCAGGTGGTGCTGGGTACCAGGTGGTGCTATACCCAGGTGGTGGTACCCAGGTGGTGCTGTACCCAGGTGGTGCTGCACCCAGGTGGTGCACCCAGGTGGTGGTGTACCCAGGTGGTGCTATACCAGGTGGTGCTGTACCCAGGTGGTGCTATACCCAGGTGGTGGTGCACCAGGTGGTGGTGTACCAGGTGGTGGTGTACCCAGGTGGTGCTGTACCCAGGTGGTGCTATACCCAGGTGGTGCTGTACCCAGGTGGTGGTGTGCCCAGGTGGTGGTGTACCCAGGTGGTGCTATACCCAGGTGGTGGTGGCCCAGGTGGTGCTATACCCAGGTGGTGCTGTACCCAGGTGGTGGTGTACCCAGGTGGTGGTGTAACTGCGGTGGTGCTTAATCCAGGTGGTTGTACAGGTGATCCAGGTGGTGGTGTACCCAGGTGGTGCTATACCCAGGTGGTGGTGCACCCAGGTGGTGCTGTACCCAGGTGGTGCTATACCCAGGTGGTGGGTGCACCCAGGTGGTGCTTATGCCCAGGTGGTGGTGTACCCAGGTGGTGGTGTACCCAGGTGGTGGTGTACCCAGGTGGTGCTATACCCAGGTGGTGCTGTACCCAGGTGGTGCTGTACCCAGGTGGTGCTGGGTACCCAGGTGGTGGTGCTGGGTGCACCAGGTGGTGCTATACCCAGGTGGTGCTATACCCAGGTGGTGTGGTCCAGGTGGTGGTGCTATCCAGGTGGTGCTGTACCCAGTGGTGCTGCTGGTGTGACCCAGGTGGTGCTGTACCCAGGTGGTGCTGTCCAGGTGGTGCTTACCAGGTGGTGGTGCTATCCAGGTGGTGCTGTACCCAGGTGGTGCTGTACCCAGGTGGTGCTGCACCAGGTGGTGCTGTACCCAGGTGGTGCTGTACCCAGGTGGTGCTGTACCCAGGTGGTGGTGTGCCCAGGTGGTGCTGTACCCAGGTGGTGCTTGCACCCAGGTGGTGCTGTACCCAGGTGGTGCTGTACCCAGGTGGTGGTGTACCCAGGTGGTGCTATACCCAGGTGGTGGTGTACCCAGGTGGTGGTGTACCCAGGTGGTGCTGGTAACCCAGGTGGTGCTTGCACCCAGGTGGTGCTGTACCCAGGTGGTGCTGTACCCAGGTGGTGCTTGCACCAGGTGGTGTCTGCCAGGTGGTGCTGTATCTGGTGGTGGGCTATACCCAGGTGGTGCTGCACCCAGGTGGTGGTGTACCCAGGTGGTGCTTGTACCCAGGTGGTGCTATGCACTAGGTGGTGCTATACCCAGGTGGTGCTGTACCAGGTGGTGGTGTACCAGGTGGTGCTATACCCAGGTGGTGCTGTACCCAGGTGGTGCTGTACCCAGGTGGTGCTGTACCCAGGTGGTGCTGTACCAGGTGGTGCTATTATACCCAGGTGGTGCTGTATCCAGGTGGTGCTGTACCCAGGTGGTGCTGTACCCAGGTGGTGCTGTACCCAGGTGGTGCTTCAATCTGGTGGTGCTGTACCAGGTGGTGGTGTACCAGGTGGTGCTATACCCAGGTGGTGCTGTACCCAGGTGGTGGTGGTGTGCACCCAGGTGGTGCTATACCCAGGTGGTGGTGTACCCAGGTGGTGGTATACCCAGGTGGTGCTGTACCCAGGTGGTGTTGTACCCAGGTGGTGCTATAGCCAGTGGTGCACCCAGGTGGTGGTGTACCCAGGTGGTGCTTATACCCAGGTGGTGCTGTTCCAGGTGGTGGTAACCAGGTGGTGCTATACCCAGGTGGTGGTGTACCCAGGTGGTGGTGTACCCAGGTGGTGGTGTGCCCAGGTGGTGCTGTACCCAGGTGGTGCTGTACCCAGGTGGTGGTGTACCCAGGTGGTGCTGGTAACAGGTGGTGCTTACCCAGGTGGTGCTGGTAATCCAGGTGGTGCTTACAGCTCAGGTGGTGCTGCAATCCAGGTGGTGGTGGACCAGGTGGTGCTTACCCAGGTGGTGCTGTACCCAGGTGGTGGTGTACCCAGGTGGTGCTATACCCAGGTGGTGCTGTACCCAGGTGGTGGTGTACCCAGGTGGTGGTGTACCCAGGTGGTGCTGTACCCAGGTGGTGCTATGCGGTGGTGTGTGCACCAGGTGGTGCTGTCACCCAGGTGGTGCTTGTACCCAGGTGGTGCTGTACCCAGGTGGTGCTATACCAGGTGGTGCTGTAAACCAGGTGGTGGTGTACTGCGTGGTGTACACCAGGTGGTGCTGTACCCAGGTGGTGCTGCACCCAGGTGGTGCTATACCCAGGTGGTGCTGCAACGGTGGTGGTGCAACCAGGTGGTGCTGAATCCAGGGTGGTGTTGTACCCAGGTGGTGCTGTACCCAGGTGGTGGTGTACCCAGGTGGTGCTTGCACCCAGGTGGTGCTGTACCCAGGTGGTCGTCTGTGATAGGTACAGGTGTTGTTTGTAATGAGAGGATGATGAGAGTTTACCTGTATGTTGGAGGATGACTGTTAGTGTCACCACACCACTTACCACACTCACTCACACACACACACACACACACACACTCACTCTCTCACAGTCTCACACTCACTCACACATTCACACGCACTCAAATCTACTCACTCACTCACTCACCCTCACACACACTCAGACACTTACTCTCACACACATTCTCACACTCACTCTCACACACACGCACACTGACTCACAGCAGAGTATTTATGTTTGAAGCTTGCAATATCTCGACAACATCACGCAACAGGATAAGGGTGTTGCAAGACTGTCCCTCAAGTGATAGGTAGATAAAGACGATGGTTTCCTAGCAGAGATAGGAAGAGAGTTGCTTGGAGGACGACTGGTGTGGTGCTCGTCCTCGATGATGATGGAGGAGGAGAGGGAGAAGGAAGAAGAAAAATAAGAAGAAATTGAAGAAGGAGAAGAAATTGAAGAAGAAGAAGAAATTGAAGAAAAAGAAGAAGAAGATACATAAGAAAGAAAGAAGATAGAAGAACTTAAGTAAGCTGTTGAATGAAAGAAAAAGGACAATGATACCAGCTGGGTCTTACAGTGTGTCCTAGGATGAGAGAAATGGAATACACTATATAGGTACACAGGCTATAGGTGTTGCCCCCTGTGTATATGTGTCGGGTTTGGGGGGGAGGAGGAGAAGAGAAACATGTGTGTGTGTGTGTGTGTGTGTGTGTGTGTGTGTGTGTGTGTGTGTATAGCTAACTGTCACAATCTGTTACACTGTAATCCTAGCTAACCAACCTTTTCCACTAAAGACAAAAATATATAACTGAATGTATGTAATATATACAGAATACACACACATATACACACCTGTATATATATAAAAATTCCAGGTGTATATAGTGGACAGGTAGGTGTGTATATATATATATATCTCTTGTGGAAACTGTATTACCTGGTCCTCTTAAACAGGTAATGTTATATATTGTACAGGTGAGTGTGAAGACCTCCTCTCACCTGTCCAACAATTTGTAAAGGTACGAGAAACACACACACACACACACACACACACACACACACAACACATCACTGATCTCGCCTTTACCTGCCTGCTCTCACTCACCTCACCTCGCCTCACCTCGCTTCGTATTATCTCACCTTGCCTCACTTTATCTCATCTCAACTCCCATCGACTCACTTCACCATTTCTCACCTCGCCTTACCTCACCAAGCCTTGCCTCACCTCACTTCATCTTTCCTCTCATGTCATCTCACCTCCTATAACTTACCTCACTTCATTACGTAGGATGATAATTGACACAGGTATAATAATAATGACACGTATAATAATAATTTAGTACACGTATAATAATAATTGACACAGGTATAATAATAATGACACGTATAATAATAATTGACACACGTATAATAATAATTGACACGTATAATAATAATTAACACAGGTAGAATAATAACACAGGTAAGATAATAATCAGATAATATAATCAGAAGTAAATAAAATATTCACACCAAACATTACAATAATTATTCTACTCTCTATTTATCATTTTTTTACTTATTTTTTATTTATATATTTTTTTTTGGTTTATATTTTTTACCATAAATAGGATGGAGAATTTTAGAGACCAACCCTTTGTGTGTGTGAGTGATGTCGACACCTGCTCGAGCCTTTAATCCTGCGGTAATAATTGGTAACTATGTGCCTCTTGTTTATATGACGCGCCTGGGACACGTCATGACCCCCCCTCTCCCTTACCCCTTACCCTTCGCCCCTTCCCCCCCTGCCCTCCTCCCTCCTTGCCCCCCCTGCTTCCTAGCCCTCCCCACACTTCGTTGGTACAATACGTGACGCTGGTTCGATCCCCCTCACCCATTTCTCTCTCCATTCCTTCCTCCTTCTCCCTGCACGACCTTCACTCAAATCCGCCCACCTTCTATCACCCTTCCTTTTATCCTGCCTACTTCTCCCTCCCTCTATTTTTTCTCCTCCCTCCTCCTCCCTCCGTCCCAATTCTGTTACCCTCCTTCCTGCCCACCTCCACCCTCCTCCCCAAGTTAGTTCGGTAAAATTATTTCTATATATGTTTATTTTCATCCTGGCGGCCATGTTATTGAATTTTGCGACCAGGGTAGGAAGTGGTGGTTACTATGTAGTGAAGATGTGTGTGTGTGTGTGTGTGTGTGTGTGTGTGTGTGTGTGTGTGTGCATACCATCAATATAACTCTTTGTCTATATATTTTACTAACACCATATAAGCTCAATATAAGCTTAATATATAAATCTGTATAAGTTTAAGAGGTAAGAGAAGCTTAAAACTTTCCCCTTGAACAAAAACTTTGGGGCCTGATGTTGGGAGACCGATAGTTCCTCTCTTATTGAAGTTAGTTGTGGGTTAAGTGACAACCATTAATTGTGTTATTAATGCAGCGTCCAGTTATATTACCGGCCATCACACACATGCACAATACATACACACACTCACATACAATACATATACACACACACTCACAATGCATACACACACACACACACACACACACACACACACAACATACACACACACACACACACACACACACACACACACACAAGTCACGCTGGACAAGGATTATCTGCCGATTAAACCATAAAACGCAGCTGACTTTATCATAATTGGGATAACGTTTTGGTTTTATTGTTTAATGGAAATTAGTTCACATGTGGTCAAATTTGTTCCGTGTCACTTATGTTGTCTTTTACTAACATGACCTACCATGACCTGAGGTTCGGTTAGGTTAGAAAAAGGGGAAACTGCAGTCGGTTTATTGACCCATATTCAAGGCAACTACTGTACACACCCAACCATTATCACTCATATAACCTACCTAACCTAACCTACCCTAACCTAACCTAACCTAACCTAACCTACCTAACCTAACCTAACCTAACCTAACCTACCCTAACCTAACCTAACCTAACCTAACACTAACCTAAACTAACCCAACCTAACCAATATACGAAGCTTCCCAACGAGCTCCCACTAGTGTTGATGTTTGGTAACTTGTTGCACTCATCCATAACTCTATTACCAAAACCAAGTAATACCTATACCTAATCCTTTCCTACATCTAAAATAAACCTAAAATCTACAACCATTACTCCGTGTTTGGTTCCTGTTTTGATAAGTTTACGTACCTTGGTTATATCACCTTTATTTAACCTTACATCTTATCCCCGTTCATTAAACTACAAATTATTATTTTTATCAGCCTGTCTGTATGGAGGATTGTAAACGCCTGGGAGTAACTTTGTCATCCTGTTCTTAGTTTTTAAATATTTTTTAGTTATTTTATTATTTTTATTTTATTTTTATTTTATTTTATTTATTATTTATTTTATTTATTTTTTTACTCTTTTTTTTTTTTGGGGGGTGAATCTCTACCCATTATGTAGTACGGTGACCAAAATTGAATCGTATAGTCAAATGATGTCTCAGTGACGGTGGATTATTTAGCTAAACAATTGACCTTGTTACTGTCCACGGTCCTTAAATGTGACCTATATTATATTTTGTTAACCTTATTACATACATAAACCCATTAGGTCATTTAGGGTCATTAGGGTCATTAGGTTTTAGGTCATTACTTATCTTATTGTTTACTCTGTTAAGTGGGGGTAGTCTGATTCTCTTAGTTCCATGTTCATTATTTTTCATCCGGAACTGAACTTTTTTTCTTTAGGGGGAGGGGGGAGGGTTAGGCTAGTATTTTGTTCAAAGTCAAGTTTTGTTTGGTCTTGGGTTTAATTTTTTTACGAGTTTTTTTGTGAATTTGATGATGTCTGTCTATAGATTGTGTTGTGACTATATAATGGTCGTTTATAGTTACCACACACACACACACACACACACACACACACACACACACACACACACACCTTAACACAACCTTGAACTAACTCGTATCGTCTCACCACATGAAGGAATTTACGGTCAGCTAAACATCATATAAGAGAGAGTTTCTTTTTTTTCCCTGCACTTTACTGAACAAGGCGCCTCCGTGGAGCTGCTCCCTGCATATTTCAGCAGGTGGAGTGTGTCCGGGTCGCATGGGAGGAGGTGGAGGAGGTAGAAGGAGGAGTTGGAGGTGGAGGAGGAGGAGGAGGAGGAGGTGGAGGGGGTGGTAGGAAGGAGATGCAGGAGGTGGAAGAGGGAGGAGGGGGGAAGGTAAGAAGAGGAGGGGGTGGTAGAAGGAGGAGGGGGTGGTAGGAGGGTAGGAGGAGGGAGGTTGTAGGAAGAGGGAAGGGGTTGGAGGAGGAGGGAAGGTTGGAGGAGGAGGTGAGTACTTTGTCCTACAAAATGGTGAAAGATGAATTAAAGTTGTGAACGTCAGTGGAGGTGCCTGACCCGTGTGTGTGTGTGTGTGTGTGTGTGTGTGTGTGTTGTGTGTGTGTGTGTGTATTAATTAATAATAATAATAATAATAATTAACGGCTTATTGAAAGAGCATAGCAGCCGGAAGGCTGAAAATATACAGTTACATAATTGAGGAATGGGTCTCTTGATTGACAAATAATATACAAATAACATAAGTGATACATATATGATATATAATAACTAGGTGGGGAGGAGGTCATACTACAGGACATTTCAACATGGTGGCAGTGCAAAAGTAGAGTGACTGGGAGTGAATACACTGGTTGATTACAAGTTATTGATAATTTTTACAATGGTTGGGACTGGGCTGTTCTTATAGCGATCAGTTCGTGCTCGTATGGGCTGGATGCGGTTGTGGTGTCGAACAGCAATTCTCGGGCGAGGGATCTCATGTGGTAGTAAGAGTCGGTGTCGAGGATGGTGCAGAAGCTTCTCACCAAATTTGCAGATGAGGTCGTGGTGATGGTCAGTGAGAGCCGAGGGTCATGTGCTAAGCGCTTTTGATATGTGGAGTAGGAAGGGAGAGAATAATCTTGCATGCCCTCTTTTGCACTTTTTCTAGGTGTTTACGTTGTGTGGCATTGGAGGAAGACCAGGTAGGGGAATAGGTGAGCTTGGGAAGTATGAATGTTGAGTAAACACTGAGGGCTCGGGTGCAGGAACTCCGACGGACTTGAGTCGGCGGAGGAGGTGGAGACAAACTGGAGGATTTGACAACTTCACTGACGTGTGATTTCAATTTAGTTTGTCTATGGTGACGCCGAGGAGCTTCGTGGAATCTACAACCTGGAGTGTGTTGGGACCTAAAGTAATGGAAGGGGGTGGGACAACGTCGGAGGAGAGGTTGATGTGCATAACCATGGTCTTGGTATGGTTGTTCAATAAATCCTGAAGGGCGGTATAGTCGGGAGCAGAATTGTTGACGCTGATCGCAATGGTGGAGTCGTCGACATATTTCCAGCGAGCAGGGGTTTCTCTTAGGGCATCATTGATAAGCATAAGGAAGCAGAGTGGTCCAATCTTGGTGCCTTGGGGATGCCACAAGTGAGTGACTGAAAGGTGGAGACAGCCCTCGGAAGCGTACAGCTGCGTTGGTTACTGAGGAAGTCTGTAAGCCATTGTGTGTGTGTGTGTGTGTGTGTGTGGGGGGTACAAATATTACAACTCTTTAGATTCTCGAATCATATTACAGACACAGACAGACAGACACCTCATTAATTAAACATATAACTAGAGCACTATAAGATCTCCAATAACGTCTTGTAGACTCTAAACCTCTATGTTGCCACCAATAAAACAACATACAAAGCAGTCAGTACTCAATAGTGTTAAGGAAGGAATCACATCCAGAATTTACGTCATACCAGAATCGAAAAGTGTTCAAATTTGATCTACATTTATAAACCGATGGAATATTAGAGACACAGAATGTAATATAACGATAATTATCAGCAATATATATATATAATAAAAACGTCTTGACTAGCCACTAAGGGTTAATTAAGACCATTAAACTGTAAGATAGTTAACATTGGACTTAAGCGAAAAGATCAAACGTGAAAATAGTCCAAATTAGCCTACGACCCTCTCCTCTCTCTCTCTCTCTCTCTCTCTCTCTCTAGTGTGAGGTCCGCAGTGTAGCGTCTCTTTAGGCGGCAGTGTGGACCCCAGGCTAGTGTGCTTGCAAATGTAAGCGCTGGGCGGGAGGCAGGCAGGCAGGCAGGCAGGCAGTGAGGCAGGTAGGCAGGAGGAGGAAGAGGAGGGAGAAAGAGGGGGAGGGAGGAGTCCAGCCTGTCACCTATCATAATACCCATGGATTTAAAGCCAATAGAGCGATAGACCCCAACACTCAGAGGGTGAGGCTTGCTGGAGGCGCCGTGTGTGTGTGTGTGTGTGTGTGTGTGTGTGTGTGTGTGTGTGTGTGTATATATTATTTATGTATGTATATATATATGTATGTATGCATGTATATTTGTTCGTATATCTACATAGGTATAATATAGTTTAGACATTTAATGACAGTTGATTGAGGTGAGGTGTCCATTGAGGTGTGTAAATAGTGTGAGTGTATAATGAGACAGACAGACAGACAGACAGACAGACAGACAGACACAGACAGACAGACAGACAGACAGACAGAGGGAATATAAGTTTTTCCTTTATTTTCCCTCTAACGAACAATTCCCCCCCTCCGCGTCACGCAGAACCTAACCTAACCTAACCCTAACCTCTTCCTTCCCTCTTCCCTCCTCTCCTGCTCCTCCTCTCCCTCTTCCCTTCCTTTCCCTCTCCTCCTCTCTATGAAAATACAGATAGATAGAGACAAACAGTGTGATGACAATGCTAAATAGTGAAGAAGTTAACACAGGTGACTGAACTAAGGTAAGTGTGTTGGCGGCAGGTTAATTAACAGCACAAGGGGTACAGGAGACATAAATAATAATGATGACCACCTTCCCCTCTCTTCCCCTTCCCCTCTCTTCCCCTTCCCCTCTCTTCCCCTTCCCCTCTCTTCCCCCTTTGTTCCCCTTCCCCTCTCTTCCCTTCCCCTTTGTTCCCCTTCCCCCTCTTCCCCTTCCCCTTTGTTCCCCTTCCCCCTCTCTTCCCCTTCCCTCTCTTCCTTCCTTTGTTTCCCCTTCCCCTCTCTTCCCCTTCCCCTTTGTTCCCCTTCCCCCTCCTCTTCCCTTCCCCCTCTCTTCCTCCTCCCCCTCCCTTTCCCATCCCTCTCCTTTTCCTTCCCCCTCCCCCTCCCCTCCCCTCCCCTTCCGTCTCCCCCTCCCACCCGTCCTCATCCTCCTCCTTCCCCACCTCCTCCCCACTATATAACGACACTAGTTCAACGAGCAGTTAATGAGAAAGTGCTTAACGAGCATGCCAACGATGAGGTACTTTAACGAGGTGTTATAATGAGGATAAAATTAAACCCCAAACATACTTAAAACAGAGATGATAATGAAGAAAGTGTATAATGAAGTTCATGAATAATGTATAACAAAAATCACTTACCAGAGACGTGTATTAAATGTATATACTGTATGTGTAAACGATATGTATAAAGATGTGATATAATGTGAAATGTGTATATGTGAAGAGTGCCTGATAGAGATGAATGAAGGAAGAGAGAATGATGAAGAGTGAGAAGAAATGAAAAAAAAAATGAAGGAAAAATGGAGAGATGAGAATGAGAGATATGAAAGAAATTAAACAAAATGAGACATGAAGAGAGAAAATAGACGAAAGCTGGAGAGAGAAAGAAGCGAGAGAGAGAGAGAGAGAGAGAAAGAGAGAGAGAGAGAGAGAGAGAGAACCAAGGAAATAATAAAAAACTATTGGAATTATAAATCGAAACTGAAAACCAAATCTTACCAGACAAAAAAAAATTCCCACTGAAAAATATTACCACATCAGGAATATATTTCAACCAGACAATATAATTTCAACATGATGTAAGAGGCTGAAATATACAGGTGTGTAGACGAGAGGTAATTAAAAAAGGTGTTTAACCCTTTGAGGACGATAGTTTAAACAGTTATTATCAAGGAGGGTTAAATCATCATAATTAAAGGGTTAAATGGGAATTCTTCAAGGGTTAAATAATCGGAATTAAAGGGTTAAGTTATCGTCTTTAAAGTAATTGATTTTAAAGTAATTGTACTTAAGGGTTTAAAGTAATATTGTTCTTAAGGGGTTAAAGCCACTTACTTAAGGGGTTAAACCCATTGTCTTTAAGGGGTTGAGCCATCGCCCTTGAGGAGTTAAAGCATCGTCTTTAAAGGGGTCAATCAATATCCTTCAAGAATTAAATTATCATCCTTAAAATGTTAAAACCACCATCGTAAAGGAGATAAACCATTATCCCTTAGAGTTAAACCATCATCATCAAGGGGTTAAAACCATCACCCATAAAAGGTTAAATATCCGTCTGTAAGAGTGATTAAACCATCATCCTTAACTAGTTAAACCATCTTCTATTAAGGATTAAACTATTTTCACCATCCTCAAACGGATAAACCAACCTTTCCTTAAGGAGTTTAACTATCATCCTCAAAGGGTTAAACCATCACCCCCAAAGGGTTAAACTAACATACCTAAGGGGTTAAACCATCATCCTTAATCGGTTAAAACATCAACCACAAAGGGAAAACCATTATCCTTAAGGGGTTAAACCATCATCCTTAAAGGGTTAAATCCCAGAGCCTGTATTTGTAATCATTAACAACTTCAACATGGAAAACAAGGACAAAATATTCTTAATGTAGAAGTAAAAAATAATAAAAATTCACGAACACAAAAAAGTTAAAAAAAATTATTATTTTTTTTTGTTCAGTTAAAAAAAAACACAATAAATATATAGCATTTGAACTTATCCTTAACAAAAACAATTAGTGAGACAAAAAATAATAAGATATAAAACAAAACATAAATAAAAGAAAATGTAAAAATATAAAATCTTTCTAATTTATTTAAGTAAAAAAATTAAAACATATGAGAACAATACAGTTAATAATTATCTTAAGGAAAAAAACAGAAATCAATTTATGAAAAAAAAAATCATTTATAATTTGTCTTTAATAAAACACCAAATAAACATCATTAAAACAAACACACACACACACACACACACACACACACACACACACACACACACACATGAAGGAAGAGCATATTGCAGGAAGCTGGAGGGATAGGGAAGGAATTTATTGGTTGTGGTGGTGGTGAGTGGTGGTGGTGGTGGTAGTGGTGGAGTTGATTGGTGAGATAGTAGTGGTTGGTGGTGGTGAATTGAATTGGTGGTGGTAGTGGTGGTGGTGATTGGTGGTGGTGGTGGTGGTGATGGTGGTGATTGATTGATTGGTGGTGGTGGTTGGTAGTGGTGATTGGTGTTGGTGGTGGTGGTGTGAATTGGTGGTGATTGATTGGTGGTAGTGGTTGGTGGTGGTGATTAGTTGGTGGTGGTAGTTGGTTGGTGGTGGTAGTTGATTGGTGGTGGTAGTGGTGGTGGTGGTGGTAATTGGTGGTGGTGGTGGTTGGTGGTGGTGAATTGGTTGGTGGTGATTGGTTGATTGGTGAGTGATTGGTTGGTTGGTGGTGATTGGTTGAGGTGGTGGTTGGTTGGTGAGTGGTTGAGGTTGGTGGTGGTGGTTGGTTGGTGGTGGTGGTTGGTGGTGGTGGGTGAGAGTGGTGATGGTTGTTGTGGTGATTGATTGGTTGGTGGTGGTGGTTGGTGGTGGTGATTAGTTGGTTGGTGGTGGTTGGTTGATTGGTGGTGAATTAGTTGATTGGTGGTGGCGATTGGTGGTGGTGGTGATTGGTTGGTGGTGGTGGTTGGTGGTGGTGATAGTTGGTTGGTGGTGGTGGTTGGTTGGTTGGTGAAGTGGTGGTTGGGTGGTGGTGGTGGTTGGTGAAGTTGGTGGTAATTGGTTGGTGGGTAGGTGGTTGAATTGGTGATGGTGGTTGGTGGTGGTGGTTGAGGGTTGGTTGGTGAATTATGGTAGTGGTGGTGGTTGGTTGGTGGTTGGTTGGTTGGTGGGTGGTTGGTGGTGGGTTGATTGGTTGATTGGTTGGTTGATTGGTTGGTTGGTGGTGATTGGTTGGTTGGTTGGTGGTGGTTGGTGGTGGTGGTTGGGTTGGTGGTAGTGGTGGGTTGGTGGTTGGCAGTGTTGGTGGTGGTGGTGTGGTGTGGGTTGTGGTGGTGTGATTGGTTGTGGTGTTGGTTGGTTGGGTTGGTATTGATTGGTTGGTGTGGTAGTTGGTGGTGGTGAGTTAGTTGGTTGGAGTTGAGTGGTTGGTTGGTGGAGTAGTTGGTTGGGTGGTGGTTAGTTGAGTTGTTGGTGGTTGGAGTTGGTGGTGGTGAGTGGTGGTGGTGGTGGTGGTGGTGGGGTTGGGTGGTGGTTAGTTGAGTTGGTGGTGTGGTGGAGTTGGTTGGGTAGTTGTGGTGGTTGAGTAGTGGTGGTGAGGGTGGTGGTGGTGTGGTTGGTTGGTTGGTGGTGGTGGGTGGTTGGTAGTGGTGGTGGTGGTGGTGGTGGTGGTGGTGGTGGTTGTTGGTGGGTGGTTGAGTGGTGGTGGTGGGTGGGGTGGTGGTGGTGAGTAGTGTGTTGGTGTGTGGTGTGGTGGTGGTGGTGGTGGTGGTAGTGGTGGTGGTGGTGGTGGGGTGGGTGATGGTAGTAGTGTTGGTGGTGGTGGTGGTGGTGGTGGTGGTGGTGGTGAGTGGTGGGTTGGTTGGTGAGGTGGTGGGGTGGTGTGTGTGTTGGTGGTAGTGGTGGTGGTGGTGGTGGTGGTGGGGTGGTGGTGTGTGGTGGTAGTAGTGGTGGTGGTGGTAGTGGTGGTGGTGGGTGGCAGTGGTGGTGGTGGAGTGGTGGGAGGTGGTGGTGGTGGTAATGTTGGTGGTGGTAGTGGTGGTGGTGGTGAGTGGTGGTGGTGGTGGTAGTGGTGGTGGTAGGTGTATGTTGGTGGTGAAGTGATTGGCAGTGGTGGTGGTGGGTGGTGGTGGGTGGTGTAGTGGTGGTGGTGGGTGGCAGTGTTGGTGGTGGGTGGAGTGGTGGTGGTGGGTGTGGCAGTGGTGGAGGTGAGTGTAGTGGTGGGTGGAGGTGGAGTGGTGGTGGTGGGTGTGATGGTGGTGGTGTGGGTGGCAGTGGTGGAGGTGTGTGGTAGTGGTGGTGGTGGGTGTGATGAGTGGTGGTGGTGATGGTGGTGGTGGCAGTGGTGGTGGTGGGGTGGCAGTGGTGGTGGGGTGAGTGGTGGTGGTGGTGGTGAGTGGGTGGTGGAGTGGAGTGGGTGGGAGTGGAGTGTGTGGTGGTGGTGGTGGGTGTGTGGTGGTGGTGGGTGTGGTGGTGGGTGTGGTGGTGGTGGTGGGTGGCAGTGGTGGTGGTGGGTGGCAGTGGTGGTGGTGGGTGTGATGGTGGTGGTAGGTGGCAGTGGTGGTGGTGGAGTGGCGGTGGTGGAGTGGTTGATGGTGGTGGTGGGTGTGGCAGTGGTGGTGGTGGGTGTGGTGGTGGGTGGCAGTGGTGGTGGTGGGTGTGGTGTGGGTGTGGTGGTGGTGGTGGGTGGCAGTGGTGGGTGGGTGTGTGGTGGTGGTGGGTGTGGCGGTGGTGGGTGTGTGGCAGTGGTGGGTGGGTGCAGTGGTGGTGGTGGGTGGCAGTGGTGGTGGTGGGTGGCAGTGGTGGTGGTAGGTGGCAGTGGTGGTGTGGGTGGCAGTGGTGGTGGTGGGTGTGATGGTGGAGGTGGGTGGCAGTGGTGGTGGTGGGTGGCGGTAGTGGTGGTGGGTGTGAAGTGGTGGTGGTGGAGTGGCAGTGGTGGTGGTGGCAGTGGTGGTGGTGGGTGTGGTGGTGGTGGGTGGCAGTGGTGGTGGTGGGTGGCGTGGTGGTGGTGGGTGGCAGTGGTGGTGGTGGGTGTGGTGGTGGGTGGGTGTGGTGGTGGTGGTGGGTGGCAGTGGGTGGTGGTGGGTGTGGCTGATGGTGGGTGGGTGGCAGTGGTGGTGGTAGGTGGCAGTGGTGGTGGTGGGTGTGATGGGTGGTGGGTGGCAGTGGTGGTGGTGGGTGTGATGGTGGTGGTGAGGTGGCAGTGGTGGGTGGGTGGCAGTGGTGGTGGTAGGTGGCAGTGGTGGTGGTGGAGTGTGTGGTGGTGGTGGGTGTGGTGGTGGTAGTGGTGGTGTTGGGTGTGTTGGTGGTGGTGGGTGTGGTGGTGGTGGTGAGGTGGCGTGGTGGAGGTGGGATGGTGGTGAGGTGGGTGGCAGTGGTGGTGGTGGAGTGGCAGTGGTGGTGGTGGGGTGGCGTGGTGGTGGTGGGTGGCAGTGGTGGTGGTGGGTGGCAGTGGTGGTGGTGGTGTGTGGTGGGTGGGTGGCAGTGGTGGTGGTAGTGGCAGTGGTGGTGGTAGGTGGCAGTAGTGGTGGTGGGTGGCAGTGGTGGTGGTGGGTGGCAGTAGTGGTGGTGGGTGGCAGTAGTGGTGGTGGGTGGCAGTAGTGGTGGTGGGCAGTAGTGGTGGTGGGTGGCAGTGGTGGTGGTAGGTGGCGGTGGTGGTGGTAGTGGCAGTGGTGGTGGTGGGTGGCAGTGGTGGTGGTAGGTGGCAGTGGTGGTGGTGGGTGGCAGTGGTGGTGGTGGGTGGCAGTGGTGGTGGTGGGTGTGGTGGTGGTGGTGGTGGTGGTGGTGGTGGTGGAGTGGTGGTGGGTGGCGGTGGTGGTGGTGGGTGGTGGTGGTGGTGGTGGTGGGTGGCAGTGGTGGTGGTGGGTGGCAGTGGTGGTGGTGGTGGTGGGTGTGGCACCTCCTACCGAGCTTGGCACAACACCCGCACACCCTGATCATGTATTATACATGGTGGCTGGCCCCTGTACCTGTGCTGCTGTCTGGCTGTTACTGCTGCTGTCTGGCTGTGCTGCTGTCTGGCTGTGCTGTCTGCTGTTACTGCTGTCTCAGCTGTTACTGCTGCTGTCTATTACTGTCCCTGCTGCTGTACTGCTGTCTGGCTGTTACTGCTGCTGTTACTGCTGCTTGTTACTGCTGTATTACTGCTGCTGTCTGGTTGTTATGCTTGACTTGTTACTGCTGCTGTCTGAGTTGTTACTGCTGTGTCTGGTTGTTACGCTGCTGTCTCGTTTTACTGCTGCTGTCTGGTTGTACTCTGCTGTCTGTTTGCTTGTTACCGCTGCTGTCTGTCTGTTACTGCTGCTGTCTGGCTGTTACTGCTGCTGTCTGACTGTTACTGCTGCTGTCTGACTGTTACTGCTGCTGTCTGGCTGTTACGGCTGCTTCTGACTGTTACTGCTGCTGTCTGGCTGTTGCTACTGCTTCCTGACTGTTACTGCTGCTGTCTGACTGTTACTGCTGCTGTCTGACTGTTACTGCTGCTGTCTGGCTGTTTGCTGCTGTCTGACTGTTACTGCTGCTGTCTGACTGTTACTGCTGCTGTCTGACTGTTACATAAGAACATAAGAACATAAGAAAATAAGGAGTCTGCAATAGGCCGGTTGGCCTGTGCATGGCAGCTCCTGTCGAGAGTTACTACCACTCTCTATCATCCATGAATCTATCTAGCCTCCTTTAAAACTTTCCAGCACTTACTAAAGTTGCTAAGCTTGTTCCACTCGTCCACCACCCTATTTGTGAACCAGTTTCTTCCTATCTCCTCCTAAACCTAAACTTATCCAACTTGAATCCGTTGCTCCGAGTCCTATCCTGCTCGGATATTATAAGAACTTTATCTATATCCTTTATTGATTCCTTTCACCCACTTAAATACTTCTATCATATCTCCCCCACTCTTCGTCTTTCTAGAATGCAAGTTAAGTTTCTTTAACCTATCCTGATATGGAAGGTTCTAAGTCCGAATCATTTTTGTCATTCTTCGCTGCACCGACTCTAGTGAATTTATATCCATTCTATAATAGGGCACCAGAACTGAACCGCATAATCGAGGTGCGGCCTGACTAGCGCAAGATATAGTTGCAATAAGACCTCTGCACTCTTGTTACTTACACTTCTAGATATAAAACCCAATACTCTGTTTGCCTTATTTCGAACATTAACGCACTGTTTTCTGGGCCGTAGGTCCGGCTTACAAGTACCCCTAGGTCTCTTTCACAAGTCGACTTCTCTAGGTTGATGTTGTTCAGGCTGTATACATTATAAGTATTTGTTCTTCCAATATTAAGTACGCGCTGCACTTGCTGGTGTTGAATTTCATTTGCCATTTTTCAGACCACCTGCAGTTTATTTAGATCCTCCTGTAATGCATTGCATCCTGCCCTGAATTAATTTTTCCGCCCTGTTTTGGTTTCATCCGCAAACTTGCTTATGTCCTGCTGATCCCAGTATCTAAATCGTTTATGTAGATTATGAACAAGAGTGGGCCTAGTACTGACCCTGGGGAACCCCACTGGTTACACGGCCCCACTCAGATTTAACACCATCTACGTGACCCTCTGCGTTCTATCGGTGAGCCATGATTTTATCCAATTTAAAACTCCCTCGATACCATGAGCCTTAATTTTTCTCAGAAGCCTCTGATGCGGTACTCTGTCAAATGCTTTGCTAAAGTCTAAGTAAATAACATCGTAATTTCGTCATTATCTACTACCTCGAAGCTTTCTAAAAACGTCAGCAGATTTGTTAGACAAGATTCCTTTGTAAACCCATGTTGAGAGTCGTAGATTAATTTGCTTTCTCTAGATGCCATCGGATGCTACCAGCTATAATTGATTCAAGAAATTTCCCCACTACTGACGTCAAACTGATCGGCCGGTAATTTGACGCTGATGCTCTGTCTCCCTTTTTAAATATGGGTACTACATTACTGCTGCTGTCATTTACTGCTGCTGTCTGACTGTTACTGCTGCTGTCTGACTGTTACTGCTGCTGTCTGTGTTACTGCTGCTGTCTGGCACTTACTGCTGCTGTCTGACTGTTACTGCTGCTGTCTGACTGTTACGGCTGCTGTCTGGTTGAAAGAAAGAAAAAGAAAAGAAAGAAAAGAAAAGAAAGAAAAGAAAAAAGCCTTGAAAACATCATACTTCTATAATCACCCAGAGTGTCATATAAATATCCATTAAAAAAATTACAATACACACACTGTATCATACAACTGTCTCTCAAAATAAATGTATATCATTCATCTCTCTTCATGTCTCTCTCTCTTAAGTGAGGTAGTAAGGAGTTCTCTCTAAGGAGTTCTCTCTAAGGAGTTCTCTCTAAGGAGTTCTCTCTCAGGAGTTCTCTCTTCCTCTTCGTTATAAATTTAATGTCCGCTGTACGTTTTAAGACAATGAAATGACGCAGCATAATTTTTTTTTTACGGTTCATCATACAAAGAGAGAGAGAGAGAGATTTGTTTGTTTTCACTATTTCTGGTTAAGGTTGTGAGTGGTGGCTGAGATGTTTGTGGTATCTCTGTGCCTTGAGGGGACAACACGGTACAACATGTCAACATCTGGGTAAATGTTTTAGGTTTTTTCGTTGAGTTCCCTCCTCTTATCTCTTGGTCCCATTTTCTGTTTTATTATTTTTTTTACGAATGTTTTCTTTAGGAGGAATTAATATTATTATTATTATTATTATTATTATTATTATTATTATTATTATTATTATTATTATTATTATTATTATTATTATTATTATTATTATTATTATTATTATTAAGAGATTTTCAGATGATTCATTAACATTGTGCTTTGGTAATTTATATGATTATTTATATAAGAACATAAATAAACACAGTATATGTTTGTTAGGTGACTCGTAGACTGTGTTAGGTGACTGGTAGACTGTGTTGTGTGACTGGTAGACTGTGTTAGGTGGCTGGTAGACTGTGTTAGGTGACTGGTAGACTGTGTTTTGTGACTGGTAGACTGTGTTAGGTGGCTGGTAGACTGTGTTGGGTGACTGGTAGACTGTGTTGTGTGACTGGTAGACTGTGTTAGGTGACTGGTAGACTGTGTTAGGTGACTCGTAGACTGTGTTAGGTGACTGGTAGACTGTGTTGTGTGACTGGTAGACTGTGTTAGGTGACTGGTAGACTGTTAGGTGACTGGTAGACTGTGTTAGGTGACTGGTAGACTGTGTTAGGTGACTGGTAGACTGTGTTAGGTGACTGGTAGACTGTGTTAGGTGACTGGTAGACTGTGTTAGGTGACTGGTAGACTGTGTTAGGCGACTGGTAGACTGTGTTAGGTGACTGGCTGACTGTGTTGGTTGACTGGTAGACTGTGTTAGGTGACTGGTTGACTGTGTTATGTGACTTGTAGACTGTGTTGGGTGACTGGTAGACTGTTAGTTGACTGATAGACTGTTAGGTAACTGGTACTGTGTTAGGTGACTGTAGACTGTGTTAGTTGACTGGTAGACTGTGTTAGGTGACTGGTAGTGGTAGACTGTCACCTCTACACAACAGACTGTCCTACTCAACAGACTGAAGCGCTGGAGGGAGTGAGAGGAGAGGATTAGTGGGGGATGAGAGAGGGGTGGGTGAGGGGGGTGAGGTGGTGGGTGAGGGTGTGGGTGAGGTGGTGGGTGAGGTGGGGTTAGTGGGGGGGGTGAGAGTGAGGGGGATGAGAGAGTGAGGGGTGAGTGACGGGGTTAGTGAGGGGGTGTGAGAGTGAGGGGGTGGGTGGGGTGGGGGTGATTGAGGGGGGTGAGAGAGTGAGGGGTATAGAGAGTGAGGGGTGGTGGGGGGTTAGTGAGGGGTGAGAGAGTGAGGGGGCATGAGAGAGTGGGGGTTAAAGGTGAGAGAGTGGGGGTGAGTGAGGGGGGTTAGTAAGGGGGATGAGAGTGAGGGGGTGGGTGGTGGCGTTACTGAGGTGAGAGAATGGGGGGGTGGGTGGTGGGGGTGGGTGAGGTGGGGGTGATTGAGGAGGGTAGAGAGTAGGGGGGTGGGTGAGGGTGGATTTAGTGAGGGTGAGAGAGTGAGGGTGGGTGAGGTGGAGTTAGTGAGGGGGAGGGGTGGGGGGGGGGGCGGGGTGTGGGTGAAACAGAGAAACAGCGGACGGGAGCTTAGCTGATCATCAACACCTCTGACTGGGATAACTGCCCTCCACCCCTCCCCGCCCTGCCCGCCTCATCTCACCCGGCCCCATCCCACCCGGCCGCCCCGCACCTGCCCCGCCCTGCATCTGCCCGCCCGCCCTGCACCTGCCCCCCATCCTGTCTCACCTTGCCACCCCGCCTCTAGTCCCATCCTACCTTGCCCTCTCTGCATCTGCCTGCCCCTTCACCCCCTCCCTTGACCCACTAGCTCCGTCTCACCTTGCCTCACACCGCCCCTCTCCCTCTCCACCTTGTTCCACCGTCCCAGTATATACCCAGTGGTCCATTACATAGAAGATAGTCCAGTATAGATAGTGGTCCAATATAGCTAAGGTTCATTGTATACCCAGGGCTTCATAATAGGCAACGGTCCAATATAGCCAACGGTCCGATATAGTAACGGTCCAATATAGCCAACGGTCCGATATAGCCAACGGTTCAATATAGCCAACGGTCCAATATAGGCAGAGGTCCAATATAGCCAACGGTCCAATATAGCCAACGGTTCAATATAGCCAACGGTTCAATATAACCAACGGTTCAATAAACCAACGGTCCAATATAACCAACGGACCAATATAGCCAACGGTCCAATATAGCCAACGGTTCAATATAACCAACGGTTCAATAAACCAACGGTCCAATATAACCAACGGTCCAATATAGCCAACGGTCCATTATAGCCAACGGTCCGATATAGCCAATCCTCCCTTATACCACAGAGGCCAATATATCCAAGCTTAATTATTTTAGTATATCTGAATTATTATATCCAAGCTTAAGTATAATATATCTTAATTAATCTAGCCAAGCTTAATTATAAAAGATCTGATTTAATGTATCTAAGCTTAAGTATAATATGTCTTAATTAATGTATCCAAGCTTAATTATAGTATATCTGATTTAATATATTCAAGCTTGATTATAGTATATCTTAATGAATATATCCAAACTTAATTATAGTATATATGAATGAATATATTAGAGTCTACTTAACATAATTATCACATATTTAATTTAAATGATACTTTTCGCTAAATTTAAGTAGATAATTGTTTATGAGCCTTTGTAAGTACCAGATCACAGTTACTTAAGAGCTGATGTAGTGCTCTTACTTAATTATTAGTGTTGGAGGGGGAGGGGTGTTATCAGTATGGGATGGGGAGATAACCTAACCTAACCTAACCTAACCTAACCTAACCTAACCTAACCTAACCTAACCTAACCTAACCTAACATTAAACCGTCTGTTAAACAAACAAGGAAAGATGTTATTGTTTTTGTCACTAGGTATCGGTTATATAAATTTACGCAGAAAATACCAAATTACGTTTTCAATGAAGACAGGAATCTACCCTTTTTTGTAGAGAAAGGAGGAGTGAAAGAAGATTAGAGGTGGAGGAAGGAAGTCATAGTTCGGAAAATGAAGAAATTTAGGAGGAGGTGAGAGAGGGCGAGCTGACCGCCTAGCTAAGCTAATAGTGTGTTAGGGTTGTGTCGGGTTAGTTATTCTCTGTCGGTACAGACACTAGACATCCTACCCGGTCCCATATATGGGTGTTTTAAGGGCCTTATTTCATATTCCGCCGACCCTACTGGCGGATGCTGGTTGTCTATTGCCTGGCCGTGTAGATCGGGGGTGGTAATGGACCTTTTGAGAATTGGTAACTTTTTGGGAACCATGTATGGTTGTTGTCGTTATCTGGTGGGAGTTTTTGAAGGAGTTCTTGCTCCGATCGTTCTATCTTTTGCCAGATTCTGCTGGCCAGGGTGTGCAGCTGCTGGTTGATGGGTTTCATTCTCAGGTCTCTATGTATCTCGGCTGTGGTTCTGGTGAAGGGGTATCTTTCACCTGTGACGAATCTTAGGGCTTCATTTTGGACCACCTGTAATTTTAATATTTGAGTGGTGCTCATAGTATGAAGAGGTACTGCTGGGTAAGTTAATATTGGTGTGATAAATGATGTCACCAGGCGGAGTTTTATTTTCTCAGGAAGCACTTTAAAGCGGTATAGTTTTCTCAGCTCTCTTCTTGCCTTTTCCTTCCTGGTGTGGACATGATGGGAGTAACCTGTCGTGGATATATGCAGGCCCAGGAGGGTGCCTCTGCTTTTGTATTCTATCTGGGCATTATTGGTTACTAATGAATGGGTTTTCCTTCTCCATAAGGGCATCACTGTGAATTTCGGGAGACTGGTTTGGATTTTCCATTGTTTTTCGTAATTATTTACCCTTTCTAATTCCCGCCTGGTGTTGTCGACCTGTAACGCTCGCGATTTTCCTTGATTTGTTGTTATTTGAGTGATGTCACCTGCATACATAATATCTTCGTTACCTATTTTAGTGGGAGGCGGGGTGTCACTTGTGTAGATAATATATAGGGTGGGGGAGAGGACGCTCCCCTGAGGGACTCCACTCATGAGTGGGAAGGTCTCTCCTGTGTGTTGTCCTACCCTCAGTCTGGCATTTCTGTCGCCAAGAAAGTTGCAAAGCAACTTTCAATGTTGGTGGGAAGTCCGAGTTGGAGGATCTTATATTTTAGACCGTCGTGCCAGACTTTGTCAAATGCCTTCGCTACATCCCGGATAGTTAGATTACATTGTCTTCCACTCGCCGCGGCTCTGGCAATGTTCTCACATGCCAGGGCTATCGCCGTTGTGGTGGACTTCCCTTTCCTGAACCCGAATTGCCTGCAGTTGACTCTGCTTGTTGTTTCCAGCTGATTTCTCAGACGGTTATTGGTGATTTTTTCTAGGATTTTTCCAGGTACTTCGAGGAGGGAGATCGGTCTGTAGTTTAGTGGGACGGCCGGGTTCTTTCCTTGTTTTGGTGTTAGGGTAATAATGGCCTCTTTGAATTTAGTTGGGAAGTAACCCGAGGCCAGGCAAGCGTTCATTGTGGTTCTCAGTCTCTCCATGGCCGGGTTGTTTATGTGGCTGAGGATCTCCTTGGTGATGCCTGAATAACGAGGGGCTTTATTTTTGGTCTTGGAGATGGCTGTGTTGAGTTCTTCCGAGGTGATTGGTTTGGACAGTGGGCTGTCCACTCTCAGATCCTCCCATATGATTTCAGGGGAAGGCTGAGTGCACTCTTCCTCCTTCCCTTTCCTTCCCTTCCTCCCTCCCTCTCCCACTTCCCTTTTCCACTCCCCCTCCTCCCCTTCCCCTTCCCCCTCTACCCATCACTCCCTCTTCCTCCTCTCCCTCTCTTCCCTCCTTCCCCCTCCCTCTACCTCCCCACCCCCCCTCCTCCCCTCATCAGACGTAGAGTGAATGTCTTGTGAAATTCATCCACTAAGCAAATGCTCTGTTAAAGTGAGATATGTCAGTTGAATAATGAAGTAAGAACGTGGCGGAGAAACTGACATACCCCCTCCCCCCTCACCTCCCCCCTCACCCCCTCCTCTCCACCCTCCCCCCCTCCTTCCTTCACCCCGTCCCTCACTTCACCCCCTCCCTCCCCTCCTCTAATAATACGAGGTTTTGAGCTGGAGGGAAGAAGGAAGGAAGAAAGGGAGGAGAAAGATCGGAAGGGAGGAAGGAAGGAAGGAAGGAAGGAAGGAAGGAAGGAAGGGAGGAGGAGGAGAGAAGATACACAATGGAACAGGAGACAGGTGGTGCTGGAATGGGTTTTATGTTGGTGTTGGGAGGGTAAAAAAAGGTGTGGCGGGCCTGGTGGTAGTGATGGTGGTAGTGATGGTGGTAGCGATGGTGGTAGTGGTAGTATTGGTGGTAATAGTGGTGTTATTGGTAGCGGTGATAGTGGCTCTGGTCTTGGAAAGTGATATTGGTAGTGGTGGTAATAGTGGTGTCATTGGTGGTATTGAGGTGGTAATGAGTGGTGTTATTGGTAGCGGTGATAGTGAAATCTGGCCTTGGTAGTGATATTGGTAGTGGTGGTAATAGTGGTGTCATTAATTTGGTATTGGTGGTAATAGTGAATTGTTATTGGTAGCGGTGATAGTGGCTCTGGCCTTGGTAGTGATATTGGTAGTGGTGGTAATAGTGGTGTCATTGAAGATGGTGGTGGTGGTAATGGTGGTGTTATTGGTAGCGGTGATAGTGGCTCTGGTCTTGGTAGTGATATTGGTAGTGGTGGTAATAGTGGTGTCATTGGTGGTATTGGTGGTAATAGTGGTGTTATTGTTGCTTGGTGATAGTGGCTCTGGCCTTGGTAGTGATATTGAGTAGTGGGTGGTAATAGTGGTGTCATTGGTGGGTGGTGGTAATAGTGGTGTTATTGGTAGCGGTGATGAGTGGCTCTGGCCTTGGTAGTGGTATTGGTAGTGGTGGTAATAGTGAGGTCATTGGTGGTATTGGTGGTAATGGTGTTATTGGTAGCGGTGATAGTGGCTCTGGTCTTGGTAGTGATATTGGTAGTGGTGGTAATAGTGAATTGTCATTGGTGGTGATGGTGGTAATAGTGGTGTTATTGGTAGCGGTGATAGTGAAGGCTCTGGTGCTTGGTAGTGATATTGGTAGTGGTGGTAGCCAAGTGGTGTCATTGGTAGTATTGGTGGTAATAGTGGTGTTATTGGTAGCGGTGATAGTGGCTCTGGTCTTGGTAGTGGTGAGGGTATTGGTGGTAATAGTGGTGTTATTGGTGGTAGTGGTGGTATTAGTGGTGTTATTGGTAGCGGTGATAGTGGCTCTGGTCTTGGTAGTGGTGAGGGTATTGGTGTTGGTAACGATAGTGGTGGTGGTGGTAGTGGTGGTGGTAGCGGTAGTGGTTTGGCGGGGATCTTGATAACAGTGTGGTAACAATAATGGTGTTGGTAGCAATGGTGGCAATGGTGGTAATGGTGTTGGTAGCAATGGTGGCAATGGTGGTAGTGGTGTTTGACTACATATTGCACGTGGATCACACCGGAGTTGTCTCTCATAAAGGGGATGGTGTTAAATGGCACGGCAATCTTCTTCTACCTGTTCTATTGTTCCGTCCACACCTGGCAGTAGTAGTCCCCTCCTCACCTATCACCTCACCTCTCTCCTCACCTTACCTCACCTCCCTCCTCACCTCCCCTCCTCACCGTCCCACTACCCCCTCACCTGTCAC